>NC_092058.1:11280574-11423074 GCF_039877785.1 Chaetodon trifascialis | reverse complement strand
AATTAGCATTTTGTTGCTGTACTGGGTTTGCATAATATTTTTCAAAATATTAACAAAAACGCAGTAGCCAATACTTCTATATAAAATCGTAATCTGCAATGCAACTAGTGACTGACTGACTAACTGAATGTAGTAAAAAGTAATCCCCCATAAAATGCGATGAAGTAAAAAGTTAGTTTCTTTCTACTCCTGAATAAACAAATGCAGCATTCATGTAATGTACATCATTTAAAACTAGTTTAAACATTTTTGAATGTGGGAATTAATTTAGAACAGGTTCCTGTTTTGGAGCTCCATATTTAACTGTCGGCTCCTCAGTTTACCCGGGCTGGAGTCATCATGTCGCCTGGTAAGACCAATGACATCAGCATTTACAGACGCTTAGACAGTCACAGTGAGAGTCATGTCACCCCTCTGAAACCCGCTCGCTGTCCAGCAGCATTCCTGGAACTTATTTTGATAACTGAGGATGAGCTGAAAGCATTCGAAAATGCAACAGAGGGAAGACTCCTGAAAATGCTTTGGCAGTGGAGTTAGAGCCAGGAGGAGACAGTCAATAAACCAACCTGATGTGCTGATGTGATGCACCTCCTGGAAGAGAGTGCTATGAATAATGCTGTTGCCAGTATGCTGTGACTTCACACCCACTGTATGCATAGATGACTTAATAATGATTTCATTCCCATCCCAACATCTGCTGTATCTTTAGATGACCTGCAGAGCTGCAGTCAGGATCAGGACACCAACATTTTATCAATTCAGTTAACTACCTGTCAAATTGGCCCTCATGAAGGTTTTGTTTAAAAAAAAGCTCATTCTAAGGTAACGAAAACACGATTCTTATTTCAGGTGATTATACACTAATGAAAACATACTTAGGAATATTATATTCCATTTCTGCCATATTCTGCCAATAATCACAGTAATTTTCACAACTGATGCTTTAAACATGGGGCCAGCAGAAACTAGTGGCCACAATATCGATATCATGGCAAAGAGCAGCTTATTTACACATCCGGCAGTTATTGAACAAGTGCTGACTGTAAGTCCAACATGTTTTAGCACTGTTTTTAGTCTCCACCAACTCCTGAGGGAAATGCTCCACTATGTCCACCAGCTGGTTGCTAACTGTGTCTGGCTGCTGTTTGGTGGTAAGTAAGAAGTGTTCAGTGGGTTTTTAGAAACTTTTTGCTGAAAACAGCTGAAAAACGATGCTCCTGACAGTGGTGGGAGTGAACCTAAACAGGAAAGTTGTGAGCTGTGCAGCTAAACAATGAGCTAAAACTTGCTTTGAAGCTAAATAAAGCCGAGGGGAGCTGCAGATTAGAGGTTATAATTCTCTGTAGGTTTTCCACTATGAATGACCTCTCACACATTGTCACTGTTTTATCAATTGATGTATTGTTAGCATAAAAATACTGATTATAGATGCTTTAAGTCTATCTTAAAAATTAGTTAGAGTTAATTTATCTATGTAGCTATTGACATAAAACACATGAAAATTGAATATACTGAGTGTAAAAAAAAGTCTTTGATGATGATTTCATTAGCACTGCGGACTGTAGGAGTTCAAAGCACTTGATGTTATTGCACTCTCAGTTTGAGAAATGTATTATTCAGATAGCAACGCAGCAATTATCTTTCCAGTCTGAATAATACATTTCCATTAAGCTTTATGATGGTGCCCTCTCTGGTTATTGCACTTCAGATTTGGAAGTTCAGTTTCCATTGTCATCTCTGTCCTTCTGTCTTGAAACAAGTTGCCTCAGACTTACTGTAATTAGATGCTACTGACTCATTTTCTCTTCATATCGTGAAGCTTTGGGTTACTGTTGCCTGTGGTCATACTGTGTTACTCTCATTGTGTTCTATGCCACTGGATTCAGTCACGAAACTGATATCAGCGCTTTGATGCTCTGTTCTGTGCACACTCATGGCTGCGTCACACAGCCCACAATGTTAAAGTGCAAATAGAAATCAGCTTAGTCATAGTGTCACACTTGTGGAGTTTCACCTTCTCTGGTTTTGGAGTTGCACCGTTTGTTGAAGGCTCTGGAAAAAAATTCAAAAGCATTAGAGGAACTATGTCTATTTCTTCAAAAGCAGGATGGCACAATGTCAGGGTACAGCTGCAGATACAGCTGGCAGGTTTATGGGATGAATGTCTCTTTGTTCAGTTTTACAGTATCTCTTCAGTACAGACTTACGGCTCCTGCAAACCTACTGATCCTTTTCGAAAGCAAAGGCCAAGGCAAAGGTCAAGCCATGTGACACAATGACCTCATATTGACTGATGTGCTGTAATGAGATCCTGTTCGGTGACATGTTGGGAGGAAGTACAAGTATGCCACACTCCGACGGGGATAAGAGTCTCAATCTGTCTTCCTGAGCTTCTGTAAACTTTCCGTATGATCTGTTTTGGTTGTTGTTGCCTTGAAGCAGAGGCCCCAAGCTGAACTTGGGGGGCTTCTCCTGCTGTGCTGCTGATGCCAGACAGAGGATGAGATGAGGGTATTTCAGTTTGAGTTATGTGCGTGTCTGCTATAAATACGGCTATGAGAAGTGCTTCCGCTAATAGTTCACTGCCTGGTGAAGACAGGAAGCCCCCTGAGCTTTATCCCACCGCTGCCAATCTCCTTTAATTTAGCTACTGCTTGTTTGTACATGCTAACGCATGCGGCAAACAACATCAGAAAAACAAAATCCAACCTTATGATATGATATTTACATTAAATATATATTGCATTATTATTATATTTTCCATATCTAAAAGACAGTACTAAATGCCCTATGGGTATGCGATGGAGACTTTAAGTCTTTATTCCTACATTTTCTGTTCCTTTTCACTGCCGGACACATCAAGTCGACAGCCATGCTAGCAGCTCCGCGAGGCTGCACAACTTGCACTTTGAGTTAAATGTTAACATTGGCATGCTATCATGCTCACAACGACAATGCTAACATGCAGATGTATTGCAGGTAAAATGTTTACCACATTCATCATCTTACTTTAGCTCATTAGCATGCAAATACTTGCTAATTAGCACTAAAAATACAGTACAGCTGTGGCTGATGGGAATGTCATTAGACAGAAGTCCAAATACAAAAGGACAAATGAACATTTGACCTGATGGTGGTCCTAATTCAAAGTGAGGACATCGCGCGCACAAAGATTCATGGCAACGCAGTTGTTGAGCACCTTCATCAGTGTGGACCAAAGTAGGGGATCAACCAACAGACCCAACAGACCCTCACTGCCGTTCCTAGAGCCACTGCTAGCAGGGCCCATAAAAACACTCTGCTGCACTGCTGATCAGCTGATTCGATATACTGCAAGCGTTTAATGTCATACATCAATATACTTAGTGCAAACCCATGGCAGCATGATATAGCATAAGTGTTCTGCATATATAAATGTTTAGCTCACTGCCAAAGGCTGTAAATCATACTGAATCCAACATGCCGGAAAGGATTGAGCCTCACAGTTCCATGTCATTTCTTTACATCGATCCCAGCCATGTGATTTAATGTGAAGGTCTTTTCTGTTTTGGAGTGTTTTGACAAAGGTAGGAGACGGCAGTTCTGACGTAGGTCACAAATCGTCTGTTATTGTTTCTTGTTGAAGGATCTCTATCTGGCCTTGAAAGACATGTATTGTGTTTATCCTCTATCCTGACCCAATTGTTACTCTTCCTTTTGTGTTATGTTTTGAATCATGGCAGTAATTTCCTCTTTCTGGACATTTCTTTTATTGGCAAATGAAAAAGATATAATGTGTTTTTTTTAATGTCACTTTGTTTGTTGGGTGCAGCGCTGACAACATTATTGGACTGTGATTTATCAGACGGTTGGGCTCTTGATGTCAGTAGATGCAGGGTTGACTGTGTTACATTGCTGTCATAGGGAAAGCAGAAGGTTTCAGGTTGCAGCGAGGTTCATGTTTACCATGGACTTTGCTTTGGTGCCTTTCTGAGCAGAGGTACTCAGTCTCAATGCCAGCGGGGCCACAGGTAGCCGATATAATCCCAGACATCTAGTCTGGAGTTTGGTTTCACTGGCTGAGTAAGAATCTAAAACAGGGCTTTCTGAAGCTGAACAAATCCTGTCATTGGACTGGAGGCTTGATTAACAGAGTTTAAAAAACAAGAGTGGAGCGTGGAAGAGATTTTTGGATGACCTCCAAAAGGTTACAGAGATTGCAAGAGAAGCAGCAGCCCCGAATATTTTCTCAGAAACCCCAAATCTTTTAGCATTTAAAATATCTTCAACTTTGTGTAAATTCCCTTCAGACTATCTCACTGGATAGAAAATCAATGGACCAAAGTTCAGTCACTGCGGAAATGTTGCCACCTATAAGTCCATCCTAACATTGTGATGACTTGCAGCTTGCAGCTAACAAAACACAGTCACAACAGGAGGCGCAATAAACGGCAACAGCAGACAAATGTTTTTAAAATTCACGTCACATTAAGCAAACTCACCGATTACATCTCTCAGTGATCCACAGGTCGATAACTCTCAAACAAAAACGGTCTGGTAACAATGATGAAGATGATGCTCGCTGGGCTCTTTCCAAACCTAACAAAATCCACATTCATGTGCCAAACTAATAAATGGCCAGTCACAGTAACTTCCTTTTAAACAAATGTGGTAAAACATAGTTATGCTGGTTTTGACAGAGATCAATCTTCTTGAAAGCAAATAAACATATTTCCCAAATGTCAAGCTATTCTTTTAAGTCTTTTTTTTTTATATAGATGATAACTTTCATTTTGCTGTTAAATTGTGAAAATCAACAGTATGTTTGGTTTTTGCGTCCATGAGTCAAGCACAATATCCTCTGTATGTTCCAGGACTATTTCTTTTGATAAACACACATAGAAATGTGTGTAAATGGGGCCCAGCATAACTACTTCACACATTCATAACACAATGAAGAATTTCTTGGAGCTAATTTGCATTACAATAGCCAAAAAAAGCTGCTTTTTCACCCTCAGCTTAACAGTTGAGAATGGACCTTCCCCCTTTTCCCTCCTTCATTCAATTCATGATTTTTCTGCTGCTCCTTCTCTCTTTCTCCCGCTTTGCTTAGTCTCCTAGAGGCCATTCATGTGAAAGCCTCGTAAAATGTAGAAACTGTTGCAGAGCTTATTTATATGAGAGATCAGAAAGAGCAAAGGGTATATAGCATGGGCTTTACAGTCTGGCATGCACACACACACGATTAATGTTCTTTACTAGCTGCCACTTACTCTCTGTCTATTTAGCATTCTTCCATTCCTCCACACCAGGCTGTCGGGGCCTGGACAAAAGCTCGGTGGGAAGCAGCGCTGCCCGGCAAGAGAGCTTTCAGGAATATTACTCTGCGGACCACGTGCTCATTGGAGGGAGAGGGGCAATCTGCAGAGTCAGGAGGAAACATACAACTTAGATCTGATGGAGGTGCAGAAAAAATGCACAGTTTGGCAGTGTGGAGGGGGCTGGAGCTGATTCTGCATCTGCACTTCAGAGATAGTTGGCAGATAAAGTCCTGAGAAGGTCAAATCTTCTCGCATTTTGTTGCATTATCAGTACACATGATTATGTTGTTTGGTGTTAATGGCTTGTGTTTGACTCTGCAGCTAGGTTTGCTTTTCCTGTTATTTGGTAAAAACTCAGCGGTTAGAGCATTTCTGAGAATTGAATATAAATATCGTGTGATCTGTATGTGGGGGAGGGGCTGAGGGTGTGATGGAGACGGGAGCTGCGGGGATGAATAAATCATGGAAGGTCTCCCCTTTGATTATATATATGTTTGTGTGTGAGTGTGTATGTGTATGTGTATGTGTATGTGTATGTGTATGTGTATGTGTATGTGTATGTGTATGTGTATGTGTATGTGTATGTGTATGTGTATGTGTATGTGTATGTGTTGGGCTGACTCTGGGAAAGATGCAGTTTCATCAATCAGCTGATGGCATAGCGACTGGGAGCTGATACAGAACTGAGATTAGACAGAAGCCGTGAGAGCAGACAGGAACAGGAAATTACAAGGGATGCTTTCTGTTTGTATTTATTAGAAGAGATTTACTGAATGATTACGCAGGAAAGTCTTTGAATGTGAACAATCTAATTACTTGAATATTTTAAACACTGTTTTCCATGGATGCCCTTTGAGCCATCATTGTCACTTTTCTAATTTCCTCAAACAGTTATGGGTTAAATAGGTCCATGGATGTTAGCATGTGCTATCATTGTTAACGTAATTGCATCAGAGTTAAGTGAATTGCTAAATGAATCTGGCCACTAATGTTTACAATCTGTCATAGACATAACCAACTCAAAGTCTTATTTGAAATGCACCAGCTCTTTGGACGATCAGCATTAGCTTAATTATAAATGTTTTTCAAAGTGCAGCTGTTAGCTCTCGATGCTGAATCGACTTTACACAAATGTCTACCCAAACATTCCTTAAAGGTGTAAACTGATTCAGCAAATCAGTATTGTTAGAAATTAGGTAGGTCTTTGGAAGGTCACCTGACTATGATTGTCAACAGTGGTCACCTGACGTCATCCTTTCCTGCACATCCAAAACTCACTCATCGAAAAGATTAAGATTGCGTCTGTCTTGTCCTATCACACGTCTTCCATCTGACCTGGAAACTCTAAATTGATCCTTGGTGTAACTTAATGAATGTGTGTGTCAGACCTGTCCATGAATAGATGGATGACAGCTCAGGCATCACCTTAACCACCAACAGATTGTACATAATTGTCACACTATAAAGAAAGACAACAAAAAGGGAAAGAAAGAGCAATTGAAAAACAGGCTGAATAAATATGAGTGATTCAGATAGACAGATCAATAGATGGATGAGTGGATAAGAGAGGAGAAGACAAGGAGGAAATAAAATGGAACAGGGGAGGGACGGTACAGGGTTTATCTCCTCTTTACACTTTGGACCTGAGGGCCAATCATTACCTCTTCTCTGTCTGGACATGGCCATTTACTTATTGATCAGTTGTGGGGCAGGTGGTGAGCTTAGGGGTTGTTAAAGATGCATGTGATGTGAGGATGGGGTTACAGTTTTCCTCTAAAAGCATCGTGTTTGTGCCCTTCTTCCTGAAATGTACTTTAAGTGTCGGATAGAAGTTTCACATGTTTTTGCTTTTGTAGGTTTCTTTTTGAAATTGATATGAAAAATGGCCTCGTGAGGTCTTTGGATAAAGCCTTTGAGCAGGAAGTTGAGTCACATCCGTGGGCACTGAACCACAGTATCCCAAAGGGGTTTGTGCGTGGTCTGGCAGCTGTTTCTGTCTCTCCTTTTGCCCTTTATTGTGCATTACCCAACCCTTTTTCTCCTCTGCCCGGAGTGGGGAGACAGACGAGATGGTAAAAACATGATGATTCACAGCTCGGTCACCTCATTCTCAGCTGTCATTTTTCCATCAGCAAAACTGAAAGGAGACACTGGAGTCAGGTGTGAAAGCGGCACTTTCTGAAACGGGCCGTTTAGCTTTGTTTTATGAGACTGATTGTCACAGACGACGTGGTTGGACAGGCTGTGTGTTGAGCCTTAGTTTACACAGTTGTTCAACAGCCTACTCTTGTCGGGTGTGTATGTGCACTTGTGTGTTTATGAACAAATACTCCGCTCCATTTGTACACTCATGCCTCTATTAATGTCTGCATGCTTGCACATGTTTTCCTTTGCATGTATGTGTGTGTGTTTATGTGTGTGTGTTTCCAGGTCAGAGGTCACAGCCTTGCCTCAGGATAACAGAAGGCCTAAAGACCCTGTGGCCCCCATGCTGATCCTGTAGAGCCACTGTCTATAGAGCAACAGCCTCACGCTGCTGTCCGGTGGGCAGATGTTAAAGGGTGTGAGCAGGGCAGACAGATTAGGAGGGATCAGCTGAAATGGTCCAGAAACTGAATATGGGAAAATGTTTAGGGTGTATGTGATTCAACAATTCACAAACCTTATTAGCCTTCAAAGGTCCACGCCTGGAAAATTCCAGGGAAGGGATGGGTTTTAAAAAAAGCTTCATCTGTTAAAAGTTGCAGTTGCTCTTCTGTTAAGTGTGAAACAGCTTCTGTCCCCTTGAGCGTACTGTATTGTTTGGTTGATGTGCAGTCACACTGAGACCCTTTCTAAACCGGGCTTGTGTGGGCGTCATGTGAACATCTGAACTGCTTCCCAGTCTATTCTCTCTCATACATCATTTATCTGATTATTCTCCTTTTTATGTCTGAGTGCAAGTCCTTTCTTTCCATAAACAAACAGGACCTCAGGACTTATTGTGGTATTACAAAATACCTTACTGCAGTTTGTGTCTTGTTTGATTGAGTGTTCACACGAGGGCAAGTAACAAAGAAAAAGCAGCCTTGTTTTTAGCTTTTTGTCAGTGGACTTGACACGAAACATTGACCACAAGGGATTTTACAAGCTGCAAGTGCAAGTGTATGAAGATGACTTGATCATATGTTTTAACTCTCTTGGAGGCTGTTTTTCTTTTTGCAGTATTTTCTTGAGTGACTAAATTGGTTACATGTGTAATGTATTGTTGTCCAGTCTTTCTCTCACTGCCTGTATGGGAAGCTCTATGCAGGGATGTAACTCCTGAGGGTGGGGGAGGAGTGAAGGAGAATGGGATTGTATGTGTGTGTATGGGGGGTGTTGGGTGGGGGAGGGGTGGTCAGGATCGTGGACAGAATGAGTTTGGGGTCACTGCACATGCTCCCCTCAATGAATACATGGGTATGAGTGTAGTGTAATGAGGTCCTGTGTGTGACTGTCGTTGGTCTGTGATGATTAGCTGGAACAACAAGGATGATTTTATGACAATGGAGGGCGGTCTTATAAATCACGATCACATAAGCAGAGGTATATTTCAGGTGGTTTTGGAAATGTGTAGTAATACACTGTGATAATAGCTGATAACTTTATCCTGAACCATGTATACTATATTCACAGTACCTATGCAAGTACAGGACACCTAAAAACCTTTCACATGCTTTGTTGGGTCAAAAATCAGTTTTGCACACAGTAGCTGAACTTTTGTTTTAGACCATTAAAACTTAATAATATAACAATGTGACTTTATTTAACAAGGAAAGATCTTCACTTAGATTCTCCAGCAACACAACATAAACCATAAACCGCAGAGGTTTTCATCATGTGGAATATCCAAAGTCAGACTATTAATGTAGTAAACAGAGGTGGCCCCAGAACTGAACCCTGGGGAACACCCTCACTCACATTTAGGGACCTTGATTAGCTTCTATCAAGATCACACTGATTTAGGTGCAATGTATTCCTTCTTATCCCATGTGGTATATCGAATAGGTCCTTTCTGTTATTGTTTAATTTAAGTGACTGACAGCTTGATGGCGCTGGGATATGTTGGCTGGTCTTCTCTATCCCCCAATTCAGGACTAATTGTTTAATCTACTGCCATCATCAGGTCAAAGGTTTGATTTGTCCATTACTTTGGTTTGTGACCAAATACCTGCAAAAATACTGACATTACATTTAGAATAATCTTGGTTTAATGCTAATTCGCAAATGTTAGCATGCTAACAATCTAAATTGAGATGCTGTACATGTTAATTGTTATACCTGCTTAACATCAGCATGTTAGCCTTGTCATCATGAGCATGTTTGCATGATATTAGGATTTAGCTCAAAGCACTGCTTTGTCTATGCACAGCCTCTTAGTAGACTCTTAGTCTTGTTTTAATCAGATTGTTGTTGGGGTTGGTTGATGCAGGCGCTGCCCAGGTGCATTATCTAATCTGTGTAAGCAATGTACATTGCACAAACACACACACACTTTAGTTATGCTGGTGCTGGCTCTGTGGTGTCTGGGTTCACGCAGGCATTTCACTAGACATCGTCACCGTCACGCTCAACACCCTGCTATCTCCTCCTGGCCCGGTGTGCAGCAGCAACAACATACCCACAACCACTCATATTACACACACACACACACACACACACACACACACACACACACACACACACACACACACACACACACACACACACACACACACACACACACACACACACACACACACACACACACACACACACACTCCATGTCAAATGTGGGTTTACTGAAAGATGAGCTTGGCATTAGAGATCATGGTCATACTGTCTGACTCAATCCTGAACAATGAAGTCAGATCAGAAGTGGTAAAGGGCAAACAAATGAAAGTGTTACTCAGCCATGATATTTCATCTGTGTCAAATTTGGGATGTGTGCATGTCTGTATGTGGAGCCTTATTCAACTCGAACTTAGTCACTAACTTCATACAAACAGATTCACACATAACATATTCAGGGCTGTGCCGATTGTCGGAGACACACATTCAACATGGCCTTGTTTTCTTAAATCTATGTTTAATTGTTTAATTAATTTCCATATAAAGATGCTATTCATTTTAGGCAAAGCTCAAGAAGAATAAGGGAATGAATTGTCTCAAACAAGGCTGTAACTAACTTGTTTTCACTATCTCTTTATTAAGCCATTGGTTGGCCTAAAAATCTTTTTATGTCTTGTTTTGTCCAACTATCTGAAATAAAATGGGATTCAATTAACTGTAACATCACAATGAGAAGCTGATTGCACCCCTTAGTTTGAATGATAATAAAGTATTATATGCATTATCTGTATTAACTGAAGTTTGATAACTACCAATAGTTATAGATTTATCTGTGTCTTGTATTGCAGTTCTCATGTCAGTAATTTGATGAGAGTTTTTGTTGAAAGATGGCTCAGCTCAAATCATTTTGTTTCATTGCTGGATACTCAATGTCCTCTGAGGTATTTTCTTACTGAAGAATAATTTGAATCAATCAAAGCTGGCTGAAAAGGCACATGGGCAGGCTGGGGGCCATCCAACTCTCCTGTCCAAATACTGGTGGTGTAACAGTTTCACAGACCTCCCACCTTACAGCCTGACACCTGCCTCTATGTCTGCACGTCTGGGGGGAAAAGAGGTATCACCTTAACTCCTAAACATAAACCACAGCTCCCTGGAATGTGGAGCTATAAGAGGGATCAGATCTTATCAGGTTTCTTCATGCTCTTCCTCTTTATCAAATTCCTTTTGTTCAATATGTGTTTGCGTTAACGCTTGTTGGTCGGGTTTCTCATGTGGACCGCAAGTGATGTGTAACAGCCATTAGTTCTTCTGAGATGTCTTTGGGTGACTGTTTGGGGTTCTCGCTCATTAAGGTGAGGGGAATCATTCCTGAGGCATGCATGGCTGCACTTCAACAGAAGAAGTTGTCAGGCAAGAGAGGCCAAGAGTAGAAAATAGAAAGTGGTGTTGTCAGGCAGTCTGGGCGATATCAGCGGTACTTTCTGGGTCTGTGTGTATTATGATGACTGCGATGAAACCAAGGACCAAAGTTTTTTCTTTTACTGGAAGAAAAGGTGTCGAGTCATGATGGCAGCTGTTGTCACGGTGTAAAATGAGTAAGATGGAAGGACGTAGAGCTGTCTGGTCCAACATGTTTGACTTTCACACACTCTTGTGCAAGGCACCATACAAATGAGGTGCAATCCAAACCATAGGTCTTCCACCAGCTCTCTAAGGTGCATCCTCAAAGATTTTTATGATAGCATAGATGCCTACAGTCTGCAGTCTAAAGTACGAGTTGTTAAGGCGACATTAGCATGTGCTAATGTAGCACTATTTGGGCCCATTTAGTTTGTTAACCATTTGTTTGTACATGTGTAGCTATATGCATATATGTTGTTGCTATGCTAAATGCTGACGCTACCATGCAAGTAGCATTTTGGTCAGTAGTGTTTAAGATATCTTGTCATGGTATCTTTGACAAACTGGTGGCGATGACATTAGTGATAGATGTAAATTCAGGCTATCAGGTCCTCTGGGGATCTCAGAGATCTCAGCATCAGTTCAACCAACATAGTTTCCTTCAGCGCTGCTAAAAACTTGGCAAAGCTTCAAAAGATGATTAGTACGAAAGCACATTTGACCCTTTACCCAGAACAGAGCCAGTACTATAAAATATACATGATGTACTGTATCCACCAACAATCTCAGTTATCCAGTAGAAGAGTAAATTAGTATGATGAGTTGCTGTACGCCCACTCTCGTGTCATGGCTGGTTGGTGTCTGTGACCACTCAGACTTCTCTGCCTGTTTGCTGTCAGCTTGCTACACTGTATTTATAGGCAAAATACTTGCACAGAGATAGCTCTAATTTAAGTGTGTACATAACAAGGTAGACATGAGGGGGACTGGTGATGGGAACTTTTCACACAGGCAGCTAGTCGTCGGTCATTTGAGCCAAGCATTTCCTTTCCATCATTACTATAATTATATGTAAGCAGCAGCCATATTGCTATTGTTGTGGCACTCATTTAATGTTGATCCCTCTCACTTTTGTCTTCTTCCCCTCTTACACTCTGCACTTTATTCTCCAATCTTCCTCCTCTGCCTCTGTTTCCTCATGTCTCGCTTCCATGCATATGCCATGGCTGACGGTGTTGGGTGGAATGTGGCTCAACGTTCGGTTTTTAAATAGCATCCTAGCCTGAATCAGCCGCTCCTAATAAGGCAGAGGGCAGTGACACTGGCCCCGAAATATCAGCAACCACCTCACTGAGAATAAAACTTTTCCTTGCCTTGATAGTGTGGGATGACTGGTGATAGCTGCAGTATGTGAGCACAAACAAGATGCAGCACATGCAGGGTCTGCACAGCTGTTTTGAATAAATTTGAAGTGAAGATAGCGTGTTTAACTGTAGGTGGTCTTGAGCTGCAGGGATTTGTACTTTACAGTAATGGTGGCTTAGGTCAGCTGAGGCTATTGTGTGAAATTAGCCACCAGTGACGTGCGAAATAATGTGAACAGGTGATGTACAATGACCCTGCCGCCAGGAACAGCAGGTCCTGTGTGGTTGGCGTCACATCTAGAGCCACATTATGCAAAGTTCTTTAGCACCATTTAACCACTGCCATGAGAGTTACACCATAAGTCTCACGTGAGGTGTTTAATTTCTGTCATGTATCAGTCTTTGACACCAGGCGTTACTGATAAATGCCACTGATGTTCCGTCAGGATCCTTGTGGGGGCGCCACAGGCGGCAGGGCAGGGCCAGTTGCGGGGCAGTCGACCAGGAGCCTTGTTCAGGTGTCCGATCACGCCAGAGGAGTACGACTGTGAGAGGGTGGATATTGATGGAGAAGGTGAGTGTGCTGTAGGACAGCTGAAATGATTAGTCAGTTAATTTATCAACAATTTGCTGCTAATGAATCAGCAACAATTCTGATAATTGACTAATCATTTTTAAAGCAAAAATGCTAAAAATTGATTAGTTTGAACTTCTCCAATATGATTATTTTCTGCTTTTGTTGTTGTTTTCTGAGTCCTGCATTAGAAAAAAGTAAAATATATTTTGACCTTGAATGTCTCCATTGAATAACAAAGTTTGCTGTTTTCTTGCTGTGGCTCAGAATGTAATTGTTTGACCATATGGAAACTGTTATGATTGCCATTTCCTTTCGTGTATTCCCTCAGTGAGTCTGAACAGAGAGAGCAAAGACAACCAGTGGCTGGGAGTCACTGTGAAGAGTCAGGGGATTGGAGGGAAAGTGGTGGTAAGTACAGTAAGAGCATCCTGGAAATGCATCAGCGCAGGAAGCGGCAGAAAGGTCTTTCTCGTATTTAAAAATCAAAATGTTGTTCTGCTCCTGATCCAGCGACAGTACATAAAGATGGAGAACACATCTCCACTTCCTCCTACTGTACAAAAATGAAGCTAATACATCCCCTCCCTCCCTGTGGTAACCTGTCAATTATGACACATCACATCCCCTTCTTTTCATATCAAATAACTAATAAAACCAAACTTATCAGATGAACTCTGGAAAAATGAACACGTCAATATGTATCAGCATGATTAGATCAGCCTAAAATGACAGAAACCATCTTTGCTAAAAAGTTATTTGATGTGTACTTAAATTGTTCTAGTGAAGTTTGGCAGGATTTATGAATTATACTGCAGCCAGCCACCAGGAGGCAATCGAGATGTCACTTTTGAGGAGCCATCATGTCGTCCATCTTAATATAAAGTCATTGTTCTGATGATTTGTGAGCAGTTTCAGCTTTGTTTAGAAAATCGTACCGTCCAACAGATATTCCTTAAACATTCATTTCCTGCCTGTCACAGACCTGCGCTCACCTGTATGAGCTCAGGCAACGTGTAAGTCAACCCTCAGAGACGCGTGACCCCATTGGACGCTGCTACGTCCTGAGTGAGGATCTGACAGAGCGAGATGACCTGGACGGAGGCGAGTGGAAGTTCTGCGAGGGCCGGCCGCAGGGACATGAGCAGTTTGGCTTCTGTCAGCAGGGCCTTTCTGTCAGTTTTACCCCAGACAACAACTTCATTCTGTTTGGGGCTCCGGGGACGTATAACTGGAAAGGTAAGGTGTCTGACTGAGCTGCAGAAGGCTGGATGATGGAAATGGGGCTGTGAAAAGGCAGCGACACAGACATGTTACTTCCTATGAGGAGATTTTTATTAATGTGTTGATGCCGTCTCAAAGCTGCATTAGTTTATTAAATGTTTTTTGCGCTCTAGGTGGCAGCAACAAGCAGACAAGCACAGTAGTGCTTCATCATTACAATGCGCACAGTGTTTATTGTTCTTGGATTTAAGGAGGGTATTCATTACTGAGTACTATGGCAGTTTATAGTGGATATAAACAAATAATAGAAGAAATATTGTCCTAACTAATATGAACTGGAGAAGAGAGCCAGTTCATGTAAACGGTCTGATTAAATCAGTACGATTAACAGGACGATGCCGTTAGAGATTAAAAAATCAAATTGATTTATAAGCCAATATACTGATTGGACAATTATGCAGAGCAGCAAGGAGCACTTAATCAAAGAAAGACCCGAGATTTATCTGATCCAGTGGTGGATTGATTTATGTCATATTGGTATTGCTGAGATCAATGCTGTGGTTCACTGAGATCAATGCACTGCATGAGAGTCTTAATTTATTCATATTCTCAAACATTGAACTGTAAGTCTGCTTTTTCTCTGTTCGATGCGATTGTCGTCTCCTGTAAGCCTGTGAAACTGTTTCCTCTGTGTCCACCACACAGAACGTGTATTTAGATGGATGGAAAGTGTGATTGTGTGTGTGTCCACGGCTGTCAAGTGGAAAAGTATCCAGAATTATGCTGATTGATTTTGTATACTAACCGCTAAAACAATATGCTATGCTACAGGACAGATTTGGGACATGTGTGCAGTAACATGAACATCCCCTGTGTGTGAAAGTGTGTCAGTGTTTTCTTTCTGTGGCCCTCACCTGTTTCCATTCCAGGTGAGATGCGCGTCCAGCTCCTAAACCAGACTCTGCTTGACCTCGGTTTTTATGACGACGGACCCTACGAGGTGGCAGATCAGAAACAACTTAATGCCCAGCTCATCCCTGTGCCCTACCACAGTTACCTGGGTATGACTCGCCCTCTTTGCTCACTGCTGCCTGTGCACAGGAGAGAAAGAGAGGGCCGGAGGACGGGCGACACCAGGGCTCAGACTGTACCCCAACATGGCCGCGTGACCACAGGAGCGAGCAGCAGTAGCAAACTCCAAATGGTCGTCCTGATCTGTGTGTGATGCACCCTGAATCGGAGGCAATTTTTGAACACTTTCCCATATGACTGTGGGTGGAGGGTGGTGAAAAATGTCCAGAGCTGATGATGCCAGTATATGCTAAAGTTTGGAACCTCTCCCTCTCTTTGGCTCAACCCAACAGCAATGACGTTATCCTCATTCCTTCCTCATCTAATGAGAAAACATGTCAAAACTCAGAGGAGGGTGGTGCAGCACCAGTCGGGGTACGGTCAGAGCCCGAAGCGTCATCTCTCCTCCAGGTACCCGGTGGTTTAACAGGAAAAACCGCTGCGACACCACAAAGACAAAAAACAATCAATCACAGCCTGTCTCACCTGCACCTCCCTCTCCCCTTTTTTCTCTCTTTTCACTCTTTTACTCCCCTCACCATTTCACCACCCCATCACTCCCCTCCCACACTCCTCCCTCTGTCTCTCTCTCTGTCTTTCTTTTCCTGTCTTGGGCCATAGGGCTCTTGTTCATGGCTAGCCCCGTTGAAGATGCGCTGCTGTACAAAACTCTGGAGCCCTCCAGCCAGTCCACACCGTTTGAGGATGTAGCTCATAATAGCTACTTAGGTTTGTAGGCGTGAGGTGTTTTTGTTCGGACCGGGCTTGGGCTTGTAGTGGAAGTAGTCCTACCCTCTTCTCCGTCTTCGTCTTAATCCTTTCTGCTAATATCCACCTCGTGTCTACGTATATAGATTTTTATTGTGTGATCTATGTACTACGTGGGACCGTCTCACCTTTACTGTCATAAAGAGACAACCATCCTAATTGAATTGAATTTTCTTTTTTAGCATGAATATTTTCCCCTTTCTGCTTCTAGCTGCTGATTTGACTCTGGTAAGGAGATGGTTGTCTCTTTGAGTAGCAGCACGGTGTTTGTCTGTTCTGTCTGTAGATATCTGTCGCCTGTAGTGTGTTAAGTCAGTCTGCATGTGTGTGTCGGTACGAAGCTTTCCAGGTGGTGGTGGTTTTCTTGCCCGTTGTCATAGTTTTACTAAATCATTTTCACTGACTAAAAGGTTTAGCTAACAAATAAGAGTCTGCAGCCATGCTCGCAGCTCTGCGAGGCACATCGGTGCTTTGAGCTAAATGCTAATGTCAGCATGCTAATGTAAGTATAGTGATAATGCTGTCATGCTGATGTTCAGCAGGTGTAATGTTGGCCATGTTAGCCATCTTAGTTTAGCATCCTAGCATGCTAATGTTTGTTAATTAGCACTAAACACAAAGTGCAGCTGAGGCTGACTGAAATGCAACTAGCTGTAGCTTTGCGAGTACTTTCTCATAAACCAAAGTACTGGATGAATGAAAAGTTCCCGATGGCTTAACAGGTAGTGAACTATGAAAGTTATTATAATATCTGCACGAGATATCATGGCGATCCATGTAATAGTTGTCAGGTTGTCATCAGGATACATCATCTGGGAACCATGAACGTTTGTTCCAATCCATCTTGTAGATGTAGAGATATTTCAGTGAATCAGTGAAAACTTTGACCAGTTGGTGGCGCTAGAGGAAAAGTCTGGAGATCACTGAAGTCAATAGGATTTATTCTCTGGGGACCACAAATGTTTTTACAATCATCAGATAGCTGAGGTCTGGACCAAAGTGGACTAAAGTTTTGTGTTTTTTTTGTTTTTTTTTTAAAAGATAGTATTAAAGTTCTGTTATGAATCTGTTGGCATTTAGTTTCCATGTGTAACAACCCATCGCCTGCTTAACAGGATGAAGTTACTGTTATTGTGGGGTTTCGGTTATTACTCTTCACTAAGTGTGTGGATTTGCCATAAATCTATTTATTCACATACCTCCAAGCCTGCTTACCCTCCTGCTCTCCATATTGAGCCGTCTCCTTGACAACACTAATTCCCACATGACCTTTTAGCCTTCATTTATTACTCACATGCTTCCATTGATCCTAACCAGATGATGTGCCACACCTATGCATGCTCACTAAAAATGATAGAGGCAGTGTTGGAGCTATTTCTAATGATTTGTCTCTTATGCTAAATATAGAAATTACACTTCAAGGAGCAGTTTTTGCTGATTAAAGCACACATCCTTTTACCTCCATGAAGCCCATATCCAAGTGGAGCAGTCATTGTAAAGGCTGTTCAGGTTGTGATTTTCAAAAAAACAAATGTGAGAAAATTCTGTCTGTCCCTATAATTTGTGTCATATACTGCACAAGTCAAAACATTTATACTCATCTTCTTAATCTTAAACGTTATCTTGCTTAATTTGTCAAAAATTAAAGAAAAGAAATGAGGAGTTAGATGAAAAATCAGTAGATATCTAAGGTGATGTTTCACAGCACAATTTACTGTGTAAGGACCTGATGTCGACGTTGGAGAGAAGGCATCTTTAAAAACATTTTGCAGCTTCAAGCTCCCATTCCTCATTTAGTTTAATAGAGACGACCTTGTAGCAGCCTGTGTGTTAAAAACCACCCTGTGTGGAAAAAGTAGCACCTTTGTCTCCGTCTGTTGGTTTTTACTGGACCAGCCATACAGACTGTTACATTCCACACCTGCCACCATGGAGCTGCCCACTGTTTGTCTTGTTGTGGTCTCCCTCTGCATGTTTACTCAGGTCTAACAAATCCTCCTCCCGCCCCCCCCGATCCTGATCGATTACCCTCCTCTTCACACCCTCTGCATGTTTTTAATCGGGTGAAGCGAATGCATGTGGTTGCTTCCGTTCAGATGAAATGTTTGATATGATGTGCTGTTTTTCACATCTCGATACCAAAAATTTCAATCTTGTTATGGTGCAAATACACACACCCCTCCCCCGTCTACTTGTCCACCGCTTCGCTCTACCTGATTTATATGCATCCTCACATTCCTACACACACACACACACACACACACACACACACACACACACACACACACACAAAAGAGGAGTTGCTTCAGGTTATAAATCTGATTAACATCCACCCACTGTGTTTACATTCTGCCTTCTCTTGAGGCGACTGACACAGAGCAGCAGCATCATGAATCTCATGAGACATTAGGTGAAGCCTCATACATCTCCTTCAGCTCTTACCAGCGGACTCACGACCATCGCCGGCCTCCACTAGCAAACACAGCAAGCAGGACATTTACACCCATCATGAGTTTGACATAAAATCAATAGTCACTTAAGGCACACATTTCATTAGTAAGAAGATGAGCAGAACATGCTACACTGAGAGGAGATGAACCTCCGAGCCCCACGGTCAATACTAAACCCTGAACCTCTCCTCCTCCTCCCCTCCATCCTGCCTTCTCTTTCTCACAGGGTTTTCTGTGGACTCCGCCATGGGGATAATGAGCCTCGGGGAGCTGACCTTCGTGGCGGGTGCACCTCGGGCCAATCACACGGGGGCGGTGGTGCTGCTGAGGAAGGACAACGTGTACCGGCTGGTGCCACAGCACATTTTCTGGGGGGAGGAGCTGGCGTCTTCATTTGGGTACTCGGTGGCGACGACGGATCTGAATAGAGACGGGTGAGAAAACGCTGGATGAGAAGATATACGGGGTAGAGGAAGTATTTAGCTTATTTACATGTCAGTAGAAATATAATTTAAAAATACTCGATTACAAGGAAAAGTTTTGCATTCACAATTTTAGTTAATTTTTAGTAAAAATATAGAATTTTGTACTTAAAGCATCAAAGCCAAAAGTATTTGTTAGGCACAATGGGACTTCACATATATATGGAGAGACAGTCATTATAGATGAATTAAGATATTACAGTACTTTACTGTAGCTGATTGAAGTAGAGCTAATTTAACCATTTTATATGATTTTAGGGAGTTTAAACTATGAGAATGTACCATATTTTATAAATTGTTCAGATATTTTGTATTTGGAAAGTCCAAAATTTAACTATGAATTATTAAATGAGAAAAAATACAATGTTTTCCACGGAACTGTAGTGGAGCAGAAGTATAAAGCAGCATAAAGTTCATAATTTCATTATTCATTTTTTAAATTCTCTGTCTCTGTTTCTTGTCTCTAGCTGGACAGATCTGATTGTTGGAGCTCCTAATTTCTTTGACCGTAAAGCAGAGATTGGTGGTGCCGTGTATGTGTACCTGAACCCCTTCGGTCACTGGGACGACCAGGCTCGGCCCATCCGTCTCAACGGGACCTATGACTCCATGTTTGGAATGATTGTCAGCAGCATTGGAGATCTGGACCAGGACGGATACGGAGGTGAGAAAAGTGGTTGACCTTATGGATACATGTATAAGTGTAATGCAATGAATGTATAATAATTACTAAATCTAAGTCAGTTAACACTTTACGTCTCACACTGTATAAGCAGTAGCATGTCTAATGTTTCTAATAATTGTACACTTAAAGCAGTTTTCAATCATCCGTGCAGATATTGCTGTGGGGGCGCCATTTGACGGAGATGGCAAAGTTTTCATCTTCAGAGGCTCAGATGCTGGAATTGAAACTAAACCTGCTCAGGTGAGTCACAAGTTTCATACAGCAGATCAGGAATGAGCAAACAGTAGGAAGCAAATATAAAAACCAAGAGATCAACAGGAATGAAATCACAAGAATGACTGTCCGTGTGAATGATGACTGATCGGTGTTTCTCATCCCATCAGGTGCTTGATGGTCGTGACTTTGATGTGAGACGCTTTGGATACTCCATCTCAGGTGGTTTGGATATTGATAATAATCAGTATCCAGATATTGCAGTGGGCTCTCTTAACGATTCAGTAGTTCTCTTCAGGTGAGAAAAGACTTATTAGTACACTTTATATTAAGGTACAAGTATTCATCATTAGCTTTTTGTTAATTTGCATGCATTAGTCGCATATTGGCTCTTTATATCATTATAAAGCACTTATTAATGCCTTATTCTGCATGACCATATCCTATAACTACTGCCATTAACTAAGAGTTTTTCCTCCATAACCTTCTAATTACTGCCAGAATAAAGCATTAATAAGTGCTTTATAATGACTGATGAAGCAACGATATGCAACTAATATGCATGCTAATAAGCAACTGGTTAATGGCGAATATGTGTACCTTATCAGAAACAAGTTTAAAAACTCAAATGAGATGCATTTGACAGGAAACAAATCCAAATCAAAGCAGACATTACACACACACACACACACACACACACACACACACACACACACACACACACACACACACACACACACACACAAAATAAAAGCCTGATTATTTGTGCATCCCTAAGGTCTCGTCCAGTCATCCATGTGGTCAGGGAAGTAACTATCAACCCTCAGTACATTGATCTGGAGCAGCACAACTGCAAGGGCAGAGAGGGAGTTTGGTAAGATTAATAATGTGATTCATGATGACAAACTAAACCCAGATTTAAGAAAAAACAACACTGCGATCAATAAAACTGATGAGAAAAGCATAACACGGGTAATGTTTTTAACTTTCCACCGTCTGCTGTTTTTAGCGTGGAGGTCAAGGCCTGCTTCATCTTCACAGCCCACCCAGAACACTACTCACCACACATTAGTAAGTCACAACCATTTGTGTTCTTCTCTCACGTGGGACTTCAGCTCACCCCTTCAGTGACAGCAGTTATTTCTATTTACAGTAGAAAGTAACCTTATCTGTGGCTTAACATGAGGCTTTATTTTGATTAAATCGCAGCTGCGTCATACCGTATTCCCTCAGATGGAGGTTTCATATATGCTCTGCCCCCAGTGGGTTCTTTAAGTGCTCTCTCTGTGTGTGTCCTGACATTTCTGTTTTTCCCATCCCTCCGTCTCTCTTCACGCATCGCTCCCATTTTACTCCCTTCAAGCCCTGCTGGTGCACTTTGAAGCCGACACTGAGCGCAGGAAGTTGGGCCTCCCGCACCGCGTCACTTTCCTGGGCCGCAGCTCCCTGGAGCCGGAGTACACTCAGACAGAGGAAGTGGAGCTGCATCGGCAGCGTCACCCTGCGTGCGCCACTGCTGTCTTCCAGCTCCACGTCAGTTGTTACTGTAGTTTGTGTTAAATTATTATGTGTTCCGCCTTTTCTGCTGAATTTCAGGGCGCTGAGCAATTTACTTTTCATCTAATATTTTGACATATATTGAAAAATGCTGCAATAATTCCCCACTCTTTTGCACCACGAACAAGCTCTTTGAGTATATCTTCTGTCCACTAATCTTTGTCCACGCAGGAGAGCATCCGGGACAAACTGCGTCCCATCTCGTTGGCGATCACCCACACTATCAAACCTGTGCCACCACGCAGACACTCAGGTGCCAAGAAGCTGGAGAAGCTGGCGCCTGTGCTGAATGTGTCCCCCTCTAATACATTGCACTCTGAGGTCTGTGACTAAAAGGGAGCACAAGAATTTTATATTTCTGATTGACTTTAATGGGCTCCATTTGCCTGTAGATCAGCGTACTAACACGTGGAGCTTTAAGAGACATATTCGGGCCTGTCAAGGCTGGCTAAAGCCAAAAATGTGACATAGAAAACATGAATTTCGGTGAACAGCATAAATGGATGAACAGGCAGACTGAGATTGTTGCAGAAATACAGGGATTCAAACTGGTGTAACCTCTGGCTTTACTGGTTTGATTCTGCTGTTAAAATGGTTACTTCACACGCACCTCGGTTAGATACAATTAACTGAGATGTTTTTGTTCAAATGTTATGACTCACTGTCACAGAGGATGAAGAAAACCAGTATTTGAGAAGCTGGCACCAGTAAAGTTTTGGTAGCTTTGCTTACAATAATCATTCAGTTGGTAATTGATTTTCAGTTGATTGATTGATTAATTTCCTAATTGTTTCTTTTTAGAAAATGAGCAATGATGAGCAAACGTCAGGATTAACCGTGTTACATAATTGAATCTTAGATGTATGATGTGTTTTGAGATTAATTAAAAGTCCTCACATCTGTCTCATTTTCCCCTCTGAAGGTGAACTTCCTGCGAGAGGGATGCGGAAACGACAAAATCTGCCAGAGCAATCTGAGGCTGAGCTACCAGTTTGGAACACGACCTCTGACCTCCGACCTCTTTACCCCTCTGCCAAAGTTAGTACGAGAGCCCGATCTGTGTGAGCTGGTGGCTGGTGCCCAACCTACACGTCAACACAAACAATAATGTGTATGCAGTGGGAATAATGCTTCTGTTTCTCACTTTCCAACAAATGAGCTTCATATCTACAGGGAGCTCCATTGAAGGGGTCTCACTGTTGAACTCAAGAGTTAAAATGTCATGACTAAATGTACTTAGCCACATTGCACCCCTTCATTTCCTCATGTCTTATATAATAAAATCATATGAGATGACTCTACCCTTATCTTTAGAAGTCAGACCATTACAGCTACTGCAATGATATTTCTCTTGTTGAGCGTTTTCTTGCCATCTGTAAATGTGTGTTTTCCACCTTGTTCCTCCTCATGTAGAGATGAAGATGACGTGCAGGTGTTCTCCCTGTCAGACCAGCGGTTGGTGGTTTTGGAGATCACCGTCACCAACATGCCCTCTGACCCCCTAAACCCTGAGGAGGACGGAGATGACGCCCATGCCGCTCAGCTGCTTATCTCCCTTCCAAGCACTCTGTCGTATGCCGGGTCCAGGGTCCCACCACAGGTATACCAGAAACAAGACAAGAGATACCAGAAACATGTTTGGATTTCTGTTGTTGCTGATTTTATTTGTTTGGTATTCTGACTGGTTGTAGATGAGATGCCAAGCGAACCAGAATGGCTCCCAAGTCGAATGTGATCTGGGAAACCCTGTGAAACGAGATACTAAGGTAAGGAAACACAACAGTGGAGGATCGAAAGATGGCACTTGCTAATTATAAAGATTCTAAAAATTGTTCAATAATTTCTTATACTTTCACACCTGTTGATATTTCTTTCCTGCAGTGTGGAAGAAAGTCAGCTTACTTTGACACTAGTCATGCCTTCACCAGAATGAAGTGGAATTGTGTGTCATTATTTTGTCTTCACTTATCACGTCTGAAATATTAAATTACGTGTTCCTTTTTTCAGCTGAAGTTTTCCATCAACTTGAGCACATCTAACATCACAATCGAGACCACTGACTTGACAGCAGATCTTCTACTGACGACGTAAGCCCTAACCCTTTTTTTGTCACACGACACCACGATGGACTCGCTCACACCCAGCAGGGATTATGAACTGCAGATATTTGACTTGTTCAGACTGAATAATCCTCTGATCGCAGTGTCTGTTCATGGTTTTGTCTTCAGTATCAGCGAGCAGCCTGACCTGATGCCAGTCACAGCTTTTGCTAAAGTTGTGATAGAGCTCCCTCTGTCTGTCAGCGGGTGAGTGGAACCTGCACAGTCTGCTCATAAATGTTTAGAGCTGCATGTGACATAGAATTACTGCTTTATCTTGGGTTTGTTTACCTAAACTGTCAGCATTAACATTTTCCTCTTGTTCCTCCTTTTGCATTAAGCTCGTTAAGATCACATCATTCCACGTTAGATTAACATTGTCACATATGTTCAGCCAGTATCAGCCAGTTCTAACTCTTCATTGGTGCTTTATGATGTTTCACTGGTGATATGTGCCATTAGTCAGGTGGGCAATTATACGTTGGTACCCTCGCAGGTTGAGAAATTATAATTCATGCTATAATTCCTGGTTTGCTTTTGGCTTTAAGAAGAACAGCTCTGGTACCAATGAGGCTGTATGAAGCTGTATGGGTTTGTATGCAGCTGTGTGATCGTGTTTTTGCTGCAGGCTTGCTCGTCCTCACCAGCTGTTCTTCAGCGGGACAGTGAAGGGAGAGAGTGCCATGACCAGTCTGGAGGACATCGGCAGCCCTGTAGATTTTGAGTTTGTGGTGAGAAACCTGTGTGTGTGTGTCTGTGTGTGTATGCTTGAGATTACTCAGGAAAACTGCCAGGTCATCAGAGTTTATATTTCTTTTCTACATCAGGTTGCGAATCCGGGGCAGGCTCTGCAGACGCTCGGCTCGGCCTTCCTCAACATCATGTGGCCTTACGAGCTGACCAATGAGAAATGGCTCCTGTATCCTGCCAGCTTGAAGTTTGAGGGTCACCCAGACACGCAGTGCACCCCATCAGGGGCCTTGAATCCTCTGATGCTACACAGCTCCTCACCTGCAGAGCTTCCACAGCCTGTCAATCACATGGTAAGCAGAGCAGAGTTCATTTTACACTCAGAGCAGCAAGAAATCATATTTCAACACACACATTGTTTTCACTGAAAATAAAATTCCACTAAGTCTGCATCCAGGCTGACTGCCAAAGAAGGTGCTGTCAATGTTTTTTTGACCTGAAAGATTTCTAAATTAAGTGACCTGACCTTTTTCCTCACTGGCATCCATGATAAGAGCTGGTTAAATGCTTTGAATGCTAAACGGCGAGGTGTCAGCGCTTCCTCTTATTAAGCCTACAGATCACAGGTCCACCATTTCTGAACCGGGAATTCCTCACTTCAGCAGTTGGCAAAGCACATTGTGGGTATTCTGGCCAACTTTTACTTCAATCTCAATTTTTAGGCTCCAAAAATAATACAATGCAATAGAAAACCTCTTCATTTGACCTACTTCTCTTATTCACAGTGAAACAGACTGGAGAGAATTCAAGTATTCATGCTCGAATACTTAAGTTTGATGACAAAAACACTGCTTTTCCTCATTTAACATGTCTCATCTTCCATCCAGTTCATAGAAAACTGGTTAGAAAAGGAGAGCAGATTTCATTTTTGGATGCAGCAGCATGAAATAGATCAAGACTTTGACATCCTCCTCCTGTTCTACATTCCTACACTGCTATGTTTGTCCACATATACAGTTATTGTTTTGTTTGTTTGTTTTTTGAGGATAAGTCAGCCATTTTCATATACTGATCTATCTCTGCCTGTATTAATGTCCCTCTTCATCCAGGCGGGGCGAACGCGCCGCTCCCACCCGGAGGATGAAGGTCAAGTGATGACAAAAGGCGGCATGGGACGAACCACCCCAGCTGTGTCAGCTTCAGAAAGACGCAAGTCACTCAAACTGGTGAGGAGGAAAAGATGTTTTATTGATTTCCAGCCACTGCATAAAAACACGTCTAAAATATACATCAAGAAAACAAATGATTTTTCACTACTTCTATGGCTGCTTCTGTCTGTCTGCAGTTCATTTGAAAAAAGAAAAAATCCCCAGAGTGCTTAGATGTCATTTTGTCCTGCAGGATTGTCTCCTGGGGTCAGCACGCTGTGTCCTGTTTCAGTGTCCCCTCCACAGCTTCTCTGGTCAGGCTGTCCTCAAGATCCACGCCAGGCTATGGAACAGCAGTTTCATTGAGGTAAAAAAAAAATAAAAAACACATTACATTTTCAGCTGCTGCTGGCCCTCACACGGATCTACTGAAAGTGAATGAATGATAACTATTGCAAGTGGATTGACAGAATGAAGCTTTGATGTTACAGCAGCCAGAAACTGTGAATATAGCTGTCAGCTTCGACCACTGACTCACCTGCAGCTTAATATTCAGTTGGAGTCACACGAAATATCCAACCGACATGGTGTTAACTTTCTCCTTGAACATCTAATAACATGGCTTTCAGATATCAAAACTACAGAAATAAGACCAGGTTAGAACAATAGAGTTTACCTTCAAGTGTGAAGGTATATTTGCAGGTTTTATATGATGTGATGGGTTCACCCAAAATGTCTTATCACGTTTTTGGCTGAAATATTAATACTGTATTAATATTAAAGTTTTGATCATTGTACTTCTCTCTGTCTCTCAGGAGTTTCCAACAGTCAGTGCTCTGGAGCTGCTGGTCAGAGCCAACATCACTGTGAAGTCCAGCATCAAACATCTGGTCCTCAAGGATGCAGCTGCGCAGGTACTTAGCACACGTGAATCTCATTTCCACTAGCACGGCTCGACTCGACTCTACTCTATTCTACCCGGTTGTTTAGTGTTTCCATTAGGGATAGTACCTGGTACCCGATACTATTTTTAGTACCTGCTCTGGCGAGGTTCCAAGCGAGTAGAAGCGATACTATATGTGTGACGTCAACAGCCTGTCGGCCACTGATTGGCCGGAGAGTGTCGTCACTGGTCTGCGACATCCAACATCGGAAAAACAATCCTGCCCCCTCCATTGTAACGCCAGGCAACAGCAACCGCTGACTTTATTCTTTATTCTCACTCGAGGGAAATGGCTGGGTTTCTTCTCTTGCTTTGTGTGTGACAAAAAGCCACAAACCGAGCAGCAAATACAACATCGCCTCAATGTCCTCCATTGTTTACATGTACAAATTGACGTCATGGCAGTTTCGCGCAGCCGTGGTATGATGACCCCGCCTACGTTGAGGAGGTACTATGAAGTACTGAATTGTAATGGAAACTCAACCAAACCAAGTAGAGAAGAGTAGAACCGAGTCGAGTAGAGCTGGAACTGTGTAATGGAAATGTGCCATATGTTACTGTTGGGTACTCAAATGTCTTCTTATGTATATAAACTCTTTTAGAATACAAGCATGTGTGACTGTGGCTTGACTCCCTCCAGCAGTGATATATATATCTCAGATTTTTCCGTTTCAATTGCATCCTCCCATCCCCCCAGGTTCCAGTGATGATCTATCCTGAGCCTGGTCTTGCTGACCAGTACTGGATCCCCTGGTGGATTATCCTCATCGCCATCCTGGCAGGCATCCTGCTGCTGACTCTTCTGGTCTGCATATTGTGGAAGGTAAAACACACACACACACACACACACACACACACACACACACACACACACACACACACACACACACACACACACACACACACTCACACACACACACACACACACACACACACACACACACACACACACACACAGAATATCTTACTGTAGCTGCACTTGTACTCGCTATACACCTTCTGTTCCGTGTTGCAAAGTCCCAACAGAGTCAATGCTTTGTCTTCAAGATGGAAGAGTAACATTTACTTCAATAGCAAGTATAGATAAACTGACATTCCTCATTGGCCATTATTATTGTGGCATTTTCTCATCATTTTCCACAATATATCCAGTTATTTCTATCCGCTTTGTTCTGTTCTGTCCTATAATCATTTTATTCCTTCCAGCTCATTCTCATCTGCTCCTTTCCTCTGTTGTACTTGTGTTTGTCCTCTGTGTGTCATCCCTTTTGTTTTGTCTCCTCTTGCTTCCATCTGGGGACTCTCTATACCTGACTCCCTGACTCCCTATCCTATTTCATTTCCCATTGTTTTCCCCTGTTTTACTTTTTCCCCTGGCACTTCCTTGTGGTGATCTGTTGCCCAGTGTGGGTTCTTCAAACGCAGTGAGCCGCGCCGACACTATGAGACGGAGTACTACCGCGCCCATTTGGGGGTCCAACCCTCGGAGGTGGAGAAGCAGGCGTCAGAACTATAATATAAAGAATATTTCACTCTGGCCTGCTCTCCCCTCCTCCTCTCCCTCCAAGCGGTAAAAATACTCGACCACATGTGCTTTGTTCCTCGAACCAGTCTGTTATGCCTGGTGGTGTTCATTATAGTGTGAAATATTAGCACATTTTGGCACTGTTGATAACAAAAGACACCAAGTAGCAGTGAGATGGAAGATGATTGGCCATTTGTTAAGCCCCGCCCTCCTTAGTTACTGTTGCTATGCTTGGCAGTCAGTTCTGGCACTGCACATTAGCAGTGAGAAGATTGGCAGTTTTTGCGCTGCAGTTACTTCAAATTCTTAGTAATTTTGCAAAGAATTGGTCCGTGATTTCAAACAGAGGCAGACAAAGGAAGGTTTTTCATTATTTTGCTAGCTAAAATGACTGTGCATATTTCATCATCTCTCGCTAACTAGCCAAATAAGCTAACGTTAGCTCCAAGAGTTGGTTGAAAATTACTTTCCCACTTGATGTTGAAGAAGAAATGAAGCTGATTAAAATTGAATTGTAAACTTTACCAAATGTAACAAGACACCGAGCTGACAGAGACAGACAGAGCTGCTGATGTTAGCATCAGTTAGCATCAGCACTGATAGCATGAATTTAGCGTTATTTACCATACAGTGAGGAAATGCTACACAGTGGATATGTTTGTCATGAACTGTTTTGTTTTTTTGTTTTTTTTTTCCTCAACAAAATATAGGTAACAATAGCTAGCATTAATGATATTGCCATTTGAATATGCTGATGCTAAGTTAGGTCACAACTGTAGACAGTAAGCCACTAAGCCAGGCATGCTAGCTTTCGCAGCTCACAGCGGAGCCAACAAACACACTGTTAAGTCGATTAATTATACTTTTCTTGACATTATGTTTTAGAAAGGCTAAAATACCTCAACCATCCATGTAAAAATCAAAGGTAAACTGACTGCTGTGCCTAGTTACAGTTGTTAAGCTATGATTGGACAATCGCTGTTTGTGGGAGGGGCTTAGCAAATGGCCATTTATGATTATAGAATCAATCCGTCCAGCTGTGCATGCTATTACTTTAACCTTTCAGGAACTTGCTGAAGCAACCTGCACACTTGCCACTGTGGTGCTTTCTGTTATTAGATAATAAATAGCAAAAATGTGCTGTTTATTGTATAAATGAAATCAAAACTGATTCCTTTATTTAGCATTGTTTCTCTATTTAATTTGTGCATATTGAACACCATCAAGCCATCTTTCCTTCAGGGCTTTCAGATGCCTGCTGTGTGTTGCGCTCTCAACGTTACCATTTATTATCTACACTTGTTCATTCTGGCACCAGTCTATGAAGACCATTTTCATGATCAACCTGTCATGTGCTTTTCAATCGATTAACACGCCTAGTTGACTTGCATCACATGACAAAGTGGCCTTTTCACGTGCCAGAATCAACTATTCACGAATATAAGTCGATGCTGTGGTTTGTATTAATGTGTGCAGTTTTTCATAATGGCACTTTGGCAGTGTTGGCATGTTAATAAAGGACACTTTCATGAAATTATGCTGAAGTAGAAATGCAGAGCATGTGGATGTGCTTTTTGTCTGGATGTGCCTCTTTATTAAAAAGTCACCCTGATTGCACCAGGTCACCAGATAACTACTTTTTCTTCTGAATTGTCTGAGATGAAGTAAAAGACATTACTTTAGTGGAATAAATGGCATTTTATATGTTTCTTGCTAGGCATGATGTTGGAAAGTAGACCACCTTATCCACTGAAACATGGGCAGACAAGTGCACATGGTTTGCAATGGCTTTCTTATGTGGCACCAGTTAATTCATTTATTTCCTTCCTTTCTGCCCCTCCATTCCTCCTTCCCTCCCTCTCTTCCTCTATCTGCACTCCTACCTGCTTTCCTCTTTCCTGTGCCGACAGTGCGGTTTCTTCCAGCGGGCCCACTACAAAGACAAATTGCCTCAGTACCACGCAGTGAAGATTCCTCGCCAGGACCGGCCTCAGTTCCAGACTGAGAAGTCAGGAGTTGTCCATAAAAAGGAATGGGCCACACACTGGAGCGACGGGACCTCGTAACTCCCTTTGAAGCACTGACTGACTGAATTATTTCATGTGTGGCACTCATTCTGTCTTTGCATTGGAGCTAACAGACTAAAAAAGTGCACATAGACTGAGATCATGACATCTTGTGCACTCTGTACTGTGTCAGTACTTCCACATTGGCGGCCTGTTACACTGTGACTGGATCTATAGTCTTGCATACTGTAGCCCGCTGATGGCTGGCCTTGGATGGTTTATTTATATCGTGCATCTATATCAAGGTTTTACAGTAAATGCTGAAGGCCAGCAACAAGAATTAGAACCAGTGCAGCTGCGCAATATATGTTTCACAGCCTGCAGAAGGAGCACCGATGCTCACATGGACTTCACTGTCTGTCATCAGTTTTGACTGGCAGAACAAAGGAGGACAAAAAAATCACAACTCAAATAAATGCATGAATGCACAAACATACAGTATAATATTAGACGCATACAGACACACTGGACATTGTTGATGAAGAAACCACTGCCCGCGACAAAGACTACTTTTTGCCTTAACTACTGTAAGACTGACGTCTGATATGGGCAATGAAAAAAAGGATTTTTTAATGTACATGATGTTTCGGGATTTTCTTTTAGTAGCACTGGTAAAATATTGGGGAAATGTCAGTATATGTATGATAAGTAAAGTAAGCAATACTGAATGTGTTGTCGTCTGGGCTTGCTGATTGCTCTGGGCCGGTTAAAAACGCCTTTCAAGTTCATCTGATGGTTTTTGTACATCCTGATTCAAGAAGAGACTTTTTTTGTGTCAATGTCTTTTTAATTTTTTGTCAATATGTCAGCCAAATGTACTGTACATCAAAAGTATATTACCTGAGTGAACTTGAATAAGAGCAACAAAACCACAGTACAGCCTATGAGAGCCAAGGCCATAGAACTGTTATTGCATGACTCCAAATAAGACTGAAAAAGGAAGCAATATTTAAAATATGGCCTAAGCGTAAGCATTTCAGTTTCTGAACCAAAAATTGAGTTTTGAATGGACTTCCAGACCCATATCTGTAAGTTTTTCCCCCCACTTTTAAAAAGGATTAAGTGTGAAAACGTGGTCTCAAATTAACTGAATCAGATACATCTACATTATGAGGCTTTGAAGCAACACCACCTTTCTGTTTTCCACTGAGATGTAAAAAATATTTCAGCAGCAGACATCACAACCTTTGCAGAAACAGTTTTCACACTTCTCAGTTGCATATTATATTAACCTGCTTCTCACACTGTTCCTGGTAATGTGCTCCAGTTGTGCCAGCCAGGGGAAGGATAGTACATTCATTTCATTACAGACATTTCTAACTGCATACAAGTGCCTTATGGTGAAAGCGGCAGATTGAGAGCTGCTGGTAAAAAACAGAAGGCAACTTGCAAATGAGATCATGCTGCGCTGAAGCACTTGTTGGACACCCGTGGACAAGCATCCCTGCAACACAATACAAAGAGAGGAGACAAGATTTCTAGAAGAGCAGAATGTCGACAAGGAACCGGACAAGCTTTTTTTGGATCGATGAAGTGGCTGTAAAGCATGAAGAGTCAGCTTGTTTTTGAGGTATTGCTGGACAATCTTGTATTAGCTGCATGAAGCTCCTGTTGCTGTTCTGAAGTTCCCCCATATTTTTTGTTTTCCATGAGTCAGTTGTTTTATTTATTTTATGTTTGGCACTGTTTTAACAATGTAAATACAATAAAAGGAAACAAAATAAACCCGTAACATAACGCAAGCCGTGTCATTCTCAGTTGAGTTTTGGCCAGGTGTACCAGCTGTTAAACCTGCAGTTCACTCAGAGAACACTAGATGGAAGCAAAGGGCTGAAACCTGAAATACGGCTCTAATATTTAGCATTTTTCTGTGACACACAAGAGAAATTAATAATGATATATCATGTAAATGTTGCTGTTGTAAGTGTTGAACAAAAACAATCACAATAACAGCACTTGTATGGAATACATTTGCATTATTTTTATAGTGATGTTGCCCATAGCCTTGCAGTATGACTTGAATTTGTCAACATGAGGAGAGACATATTGCACCACAAGGACAGAGATTAATGGCACATGAATAAAAGGGTTTACAGAATTTTGCAAAAACCTTGCTTTGAAATGTAAATCCTCTTGAAGGTATTTTGTTTTATTTCTGTGGATAAATACATAGATCTTGTGTTCGTGCGTGTGACTAAAATGAAACAATAACAAGTGACTAAGAAACTGACAGTGGTTCAATAACAACCATCATCATCATCATCAGGATATGAAAAAGTCCAGGACCTCACTCTGTGCTCTGGTTCATTAAAAGAAAACTACAGGTCAGCCACATAGTTATAGCTATGACCTTTAAATCCTCAGCTCATTTCCTGTTCTAACTGGTTACCAGCAGGGAGATGATTAAATTGGTCATACATGGTCTTCTCCTTGAGGTCCAGTTACAAAAACAGTGGGAGGTGTGAGAGAGAGGTGTTTGACTTGACTTTACATGAGTGCTGCAGCACAGTAATAAAATAAAATAAAATAAAATAAAATAAAATAAAATAAAATAAAATAAAATAAAATAAAATAAAATAAAATAAAATAAAAAAAGAAGAAGCTAGATGACTGGACTGAATACATCTCTCAGCTGCACAATGAAAGAATATGAAACTGTTTATTAGTGTGCTCTGGGCTTCCAGCACCCAGCTCTATGCATGAAGACATTATTTTAGATCATTCAGATGTTGGTTTATTCAGCTTCTCAGAGAGGATTATCAAAATATTTTTGACTCAACCCCTGATAATATTCTAGGTAGCCTTAAAAAAAACGTTAAAAACTTTAACTGTTCTCTCCACTCAGCAGGAATAATCAAATAAATACACGTAATTATAACCCGGGAGCAAAGGACTAGTTTGACATTTTATGAATGAGATATTTGAATGACTCTCATATCTGTCAGCTGAATTTGACTGTTCAGCCACCAGCTGCTTATCTTAGCTTAGCTTAGCATAAAGAAGAGGAAACAGAAACAAAAATCACAGTGTAAAACAACACATTTATGGTTTTCAGTTTCTGTACACATAAGACAGATATAACATGTTAATTTGTGAGCTTTAGAGATGCTGGCAGACAGATTGAGTTAGCTCTTTCCAGCTGTTTCAAGTCTTTAAGCTAAGCTAGACGGCTGTAGCTTCATATTGAGCGGACAGATATGAGAGTGGTATCAGCTCATTTTTCTAACTCTTGGCAAGAAATCCAACAAAAGTACTTCTTCAACTTGCTGAAGTATTCCCTGAACTCCAAGAAATATGAAAGCTAATGTTTAAGATACCATTGGTATGGTTGTTGTATTGACATACAAGTGAAGTCTTCAACAAAAGACATGACTGATGGTAATTATGTAACCTTTAATAATGTTGGCTTTGGCTCATCTTTAGCTACAATCTATTGAAATTCAATACAATAGGTCTGAATTGTACCTGTACAAAGTTTATAATGTTCAGTTTTTGTTGGCATTGTTGGAAATGTGTGAATTACAAACTGGACTACATTATATTGAGAGGTTATTCTCGTTTTTTTCTTTCCTATTTACTTGACAAAGGCAGAATATTACAAACCCTTCGCAGTATAATGCTATGAATCTCACTGCTAAAAAACACATTTCAATGAACATCTCTATGAGGGTGTCATCAAAAACTAATCATCACAGGTCTCATAAGAGGACACTTTGTGGCAGAACACTTACACTGGATTGCATTAAACTGTCCAGGTGGACCTAATAAAGTGGACAGTGTGTAGTCATGTTTAAATATAACTTAATTTTAAGCACAACAGACTAAACATAAATGTTACCTTTTTAATTCATGTCAGAGTGAGTGAATCAGATTTTTGTCTAATCCAAAAGTGTATGTTTTATGATCTTATTATAGTAATGAAAACTAATTCCCCTCAGAAGCCTTAAGATGTCATCCTGTTGCCATGGCAGTTAAACCGGGACAGTTAGGCTATGTGTGTGTGTGTGTGTGTGTGTGTGTGTGTGTGTGTGTGTGTGTGTGTGTGTGTGTTGCAGTTTAAGCGGATTGTCACCCATTAGGCACTTTGATGAGCTAAATCTGTTGATGTCTCATCCAGTATTGAGGAAGTGACTAATTATTACACACACACACACACAAACACACACACACACACACACACACACACACACACACACACACACACACACACACACACACACACACACACACACACACAAAGAGACAAAGTGAACCCATAGTGGCACCAATAAAGCCAGTGTCATTCTCACTAATCAAGCCTGAAGTTGTCTTCGTTCGAAATTAACAAAGTGATAAAGCTGACGTTTAACAGATGAAGGGTTTTTCTTTCCTTCGGGAGAAGCTTCTTTCTGAATTCCCTTCATCAGCACGTTAAGAAAAACACTAATGAAATGTCTCTTTCACTGTGTAAGCAAATGTTTTGATGACCGCCATGACGTTAGTGTTGAACACACAGTGTGTTTACGTCTGTGACAATAAACATCTGGAGAGAGCGCGAGTGAAGCATTTCCAGTGAAACCTTTATCGTCTCATTTCCCTGAAAATTAAACATACATATGCTCTCTTCAGCATGATGGTGGACAATTCAGTCTGCACTACATGAGACACCGGACACAAACTCTGAGGTTAATTCTGCTCTGATGAGTGAATCAGTAACATCACTGTAAACCCCAAGGCGTTCTGTACTTTACGAACATTAACAGGCAGTGAATGCATCACTCTCCCTGTCTTTTCTTTTTGCGATTCTTTTGTTTTAGCTTTGTTTGTCTGCTTTAAAAGACATTTTTTAGATTCATTGCTTTGCTGCCTATAGATCACATAATTTGTCCAGACTAATCTGTTTAATTTTGGCATGTAATTAAATAGATAATGAGTGTTCTCACATATTGTTCCTATGTACATGAGTTGCAGACTACTGGACAACAGGGACTGGTGGATCAGAGTCCATTTGCAGGGATTTATCTGTTTAATAACTGGGAGAGTTGTGTTTCACTACCCCAAGGGCCACATAATAACGCACTCTGACGCTCAGTCATCACTAATGTCCTGATCCCGCTAAATGGACCTGGTTAAGTCTCATATTAGTGGATGGTTCTTCTTCTATCCTGTCCCCTGTTCCCCTTTGTACAGTAGCATCCTTCTCCGGATCTCCTGGGGGTTTCCAGCCAGGGACTACAAGGCATATAAAAGACTGAGGATTTCACCACTGCCAAAGTTACCAAGGACCCTGCACAAAGAGGACACTGAACCCTGAGCAGGACGAGTCTCTCTGTCCTCCAGGAGCCGAACCTTGGACCTTAACAGGTGTAATCGGGCAACCCAAATCTCCCCTTTATCATCAGCGTTCATCTGACCCTCTCCCCAGTTTGAGACCATGGACACAGCTGCGGTGGTGACTCTTCTGGCTCTGATTATGGCGATGGCTGGCGTCAGTCGGGCTCTTCACATCCAAGGCAGACTGGACAAAAATGACATCCTGCCAGGCTCAGAGGAGAACATGGCAGACCACTTGCTGGGGCTGGTGAGACAACAAACCACTCGCAAACTTGAATTGCAAATTTTTTATTTTAGGTATTTAATTATCGTCTTAACGCTTTGATGTGTCTGTAGCTGTGCCAAGAAAATATACGAGTAGAATAACACTGTTTTCCCACATCATTCGTGTTACATCCAGTCTGCCAAAATAATTTTGGCATCTGAAAGTAAAAATCTAATTCTGAATAATATATCTCAGCCACACATGGATATGTGTTAAAATATACTGTCTGTCTCCAGGCAGGATTTAAATATGGACTGTCTGTGCCGCGTTAGACTGAATGAGAAATTCTGTGCACAACCAGAAGTCCTGCCAACATTTCCAGAGAAGTCTGTCACTCCATGTGATGAAGTATGTAAATTGGATTCGAGCCCTTTTATCAAGTGAGACAAGCTAAATCACACAATCCATTTAGATTTCAGATAGTGCTCCTCTTCATGCAAGAGTGTGAAATACACTGTAATGTATTCTGGGGTCAACAGACAGTCAGAGCGGGATAGAAGAGGAGGAGGATTCAGATCACAGGGAAAAATGTAACGTTTCCCATTGTGTCGTGCAGAGACAGACAGATCTGGGTTTTATTTTGCATAAAGATAAGCTTGGATGGATACTTGGCTGGGCATGAGATACAGCTCTTTACCTCTGTACACTCAGATCTACATCTCAAGGTGCCTTGCAACAGCAGGACTGACTGGCTGAAGTTACAACCCCCAGGGCTTGTGTTGCAACCCAAAATTGAATGCAGTTATGGCGCCTGTTGTTCCCAAGATATATTTGTGGCTTTTTTAAAATCCAAAACCAGAATGCAAGCTTTTTGATACTAGGCTTTGCGCATGTTTGTGCAGGAGAGTGAAAACATAGATAACAGCATTGATGACCGCCTGCTGACCGCAGTGCTGAGAGCACTGCTGCTCGGGTCTCAGAGAGAAACCAGGAACTCTGTCCTCCATCAGCCACAGAGGTCAGTATCATTACGGAGCCTGGATTTATCACACACACGCTCACACACTCACACACATAAAAAGCATCCCACAGGAAATAAGTAATCACCATTTCAACCTTCAGAACAGCAGTTTCTTATCAGCACTCATTGAAAACCAAGTATTAATCAATTCTTAATTCTTAATCTGCAGATCATATCGGCGATCAATTGTTTGTTCTGTAAAACATTAAAAAAAAAACAGTGAAAAATGTTCAGTCCAATTTCCTAGAGCCAAAGGTGACATCGTCAAATGTCTTGTTTTATCTGGCCAACAGTGGAAAAGCCAAAGATTCTTCATTTTTAAAGCTGTACTCATACAATTTTTGCCATTTTGGCTTGAAAATTGGAGACCAAATAATTGTTCAATAATCGACTAATCCAAATGCAGACACAATGAAAGTCCATTTTCCCATCTGCAACTATTTCCCATGTCTGCATTTTAAAATGGCACAAAGTACAATATGGACCATATTTGAATATCATGTACTTGGGACTGTTAGTGAAATCGCCTCCTTTATAACAAAGAGTAGACCATGTTTTTGAGCTACATTTGTGAATATAACTGTTCATCCTTTACCTTTAACCACTTCTTGTGTGACCTCCTTCTCTGACCAGTTAAAGACAGTGAAGGTTTGAACAAAACACAAGAGCAAAACAGACATGATTCTTTTATATTTGCTGCTTGTGAATTTTATGTGTCCATGTCTATCCCTCATTAAAATCATGTTTCTGTGTGGTTGTTCCTGCTATGATCCACAAAATGAAAAGGCTCTGATTTAAACCATATTTTACTTTGACACTTTCACAGCAGTTTCTCTTCCCTTGCAGGTTTGGCCGCGGCTCCAGAGGGCAGGTGGTGTCGGAGGATCAGATTCAGTCCCGTGACTGGGAGGCTGCCCCCGGTCAGATCTGGAGTATGGCTGTACCCCAGAGATTCGGCAAGAAATAATCTGGCAGGCAGATCCACACATCACTGTCACGGCATAATGCCGAGCAGCGGGCAACGGTGGAGAGACAAAATTTGAATGAATAAATCTGAATTATAAAAGCACGTTCTTTTCAACACTGTCCCAGCCCATTAGGCCTTACTTGACACCCAACATTTAGTTAAAAACGACACGTTTTTCATTTTTTCTTTCTGATTTCAACTCTACAGAGCATGTCGACGAGTGCCTAATGCGGTTTTCCAAGCAGACCTCATTTGTCCTGACTGGAATGTTATTTAGGACCAGAAGCATTCGCTGTAAATTGATGGCTACGTTTTTTATTATCATTCTGTTCTCTGGTCAAATAAAAGAGCTTTGAACTTGGAAAAGATTAACTCGTGTGGATGTGTGTGCTCAAATGATCAATGCAAAGATAATACAATCAGTCATTTTTCCTGTATATTTGGATTTCGTTGCTGGACAACTGTTGTGGCTAAACAGCTGCTCAGAGGTGATTGTATGTAACACATTTCCCCACAACTTATTAGCAGGGAGTTCTTGGCAAAGTGCTACTTTGATGGGTATGCATAAAACATGAAAATATACTCATAAGAAATTGCATCAACACTAATTACTGAGCATTTCTACAGCATGAACATCTGCTAGACCACACAGAAGCAGATAATTGCGCTGGTCATTTTTCCACTACATTAAATGTGCCTTAAGTGGCTGGCTCAGACAGAGGAGGAATGTAAAGTGAAGGACACACACATGAAAAAGATATGTACTGAAATGCATGTAAAAAAGATAAAAGCTTGTTTGGAAAAATACACCACATTTAGTGACTTCGCTTTTGTCTCGACAGCCCACAGACCACGTGTGCAGGTTTCATGGGATGTGGATGTAAAATGTGTTATCCAGCAATCATCTGTTCAGTGTAAAGTGATGCACGGCCCTGCTCCACAGACTAGTGGTGGCTGTTTGGTTTAGTGTGTGGTGAATTTGCAGGCCACCTGGGGAAGCAGCGTGCAATAACCCTCAGCACTAATTAAAACACAGCAACATGCAATTACTCTACGCTTTCACGATTTCCGCAGCCAATTACTGGGAAGGAAAGCACGTCAATCCCTCTTAGGAAGACTCTTTTATTAGCCTGACCTCCCGTTCTTCTCTATGAGCCCAGAAGACAGAATTAAGAACAACTAGACTGGAGACTATTGACAGATGACCTCTGGATTTTTTAGCTGATCAAGCTATCTGTGTTTGCTTTCTGGCCAATAAGTTAATCAAGGTGCATTGTTGCTGCATGCACATCACAGGTACAGTAGAGCATGTTTTTTGTTTCTTACCTCGCTCGCACCATTAATTTTAAACACAAACACACAATGTTCAAATCATTTTGATCATCTATATGCTTTTTTCTATGTGTCCAGCCAAATGAGCAGAGTTTGGTTTGGCAACATGATTTTTGAAGTCATGTTGCACCATTAAAACTTAAGAACTGCATACAAGTAAACATATTTAGCGCCATTCAATCAAAAGCAACCAACATTGTAGACAGGAAGTCACTGTAGCATCACATGTTAGCTTCCAAAAATCAGTTTTACAGGAGGCTAAATGATATTTTAACTTTGACAGCTAACCCTCTGTCAATGTAGATATGACTTTGTTTTACCTGCAAAGGCTTATATGAAGAACAGGGAGTGTGTTTTCATACATGCATGCAATTACACTAATCTCTCAACACCATTTGTTAATTTAGTTTGTTGTGCGTTGTGTGTTTTTGGTTTTCAAAATCTGCTCAGTTTACGTTACTAAACAGCTTTTTAATCAGGCGTCATGTATGTCAACCATTTTCCATGACCACTTATACTCTTTGATAGAAATGTGTCATTGTTAATTAGCAGGCTAATGCTAGCTTTGACTGAGTGTTGAGCATGAATTTCAATTCAGTAGCTCAACACTTAGACTACATTATGACTAATAATTTAAGAAGAGCAGAACTGGTACCAGACGTCTAATCAGCATCACTAACTGAAAACACCTGTGTGAGTGTGCAGACCTTTAAAACATGATTAAAGTCAGGGCTGTCAGTACTGCTGTTATGGTTGGTAAGCAGCTAGCATAGCTTCTAATATTTTAAAGTAAAGTATTGAACATAACTACCAAATACAGCCGATGGTGCTGAGTCGAAGTATAAAGTTAGCCAATAAAAAAAATCTAATATCATGCTAGCTGTAGGCCTAAGCTTGAAAGGTAATGGTAATTATTGCAGCTAGCTAACTTCAGGGGCCAGCAATGAGTCCATCAAAGCTTGACATACCATAATAAAGTGAAGAAGAAGCAGCCCAAGAAAACTTACATGGACAAGTGACCACTAAGGTCAAGACAAGACAAGGGACACTCTCAGTGTTCATTTTAGAGAGAGAGAGAGAGAGAGAGAGAGAGGAGAGAGGAGAGAGAGAGAGACTATATATTCAAAGAGGGACCCCCCCCCATCACCTGAGTGTGCGCTAGGTGCACATTTAAAACAACACAATGAAATGTGCAATAACAAGGGCAATGACAGTGAGATATGAGAAGTAAATATGAGGTAAAAAGCAACATGTTGAGGCAAAAAGATGAGACAAAGAGAGAAATCAGGGTGTGGAGCTGCCGTCCACACAGCTGCCTCTGATCTGACAGCTGAGTTAAAGAAAGACTCAACTCATCTGAATTTCATGAGTCTGCAGGGGGGCTCAGGCAAAAAGTCTGTGTGTGCAGCAATTATATCAGACACATAAACACAGACAGAGAGAAGAAGACAGAAAGATCTGTATTATTACTGCTGCACCGCTGCTGTAATTTTACAACAAAAACTATGAACTGCAGTTACCTTTCAGATACCTCGACCTTCTGCATCTATTGCTTGATGACCTTTCCTAGATCCCCCCCCCCCCCCCCCCCCCCCGCTCCAATTTTCCCCCATGCTCATCGTCTTGGAGGGCAGCCATCTTGAACAGCGGAGAGGAAGGTCTCGGCCATTACCAGCCATGGCCATGACACAGCACAATTTGTCACACACAACAAGCTTTAATGGCTACAGGGTGCATGAAGGATCTTGTTTTAAAAAAAGCAATGTCAGTGTCACGGGGGAAAATGTAGGGGGGTGCTCGACTGAAAAGCACCAAGAGTTATTTTACTTTACAGCTACCATTTCACAAACCATGCTGATGTGTTAAAGATTATATTCTTTGCACCATTCCTGAAACCCTTGTTTTCCATTCATATACTCATGTGATAAAGACAACAGGCTCCTCAACAGTGATGAAAACTATACCGATTCAGCTTCTGGTTATCAGCGGTAGAACTGATCAGGTGAGCAACAAACAGCTCTGATGCCACTTTTGTTTTTTAGTGGTTTGAAATGACTTTAAAGGAAGAGACCTCTCTAAATAGGAGTAAATCATGTTTTGTCCCCTTTCATCCCTTGACATTGTATTTCCCAACTTACAAGTTGCCGAGAAGATTGCTATCATTTGGTGTTTTTGTATTTTCTTCAAGTAACACATTTTTTGAACCGCTGAATAGCTAAAATATCCCACTTGTGAGATCGAGGACTGTGATACATACAGCATCGATTCCAAAAGCTGTTGGGACTCAGAATGCAATCATTTGCAAACAAACTGTGTTTACCGATAAAGGTTTTTCAAGGTGTTCCTGAGCCCGTTTACTAATATCCTTTAAACAATCATGTGTTCACAAAGCGGTGAACCTCTCTCCATCCTCGCTTGTGAACCACTGAGCCTTTCCAGGATGCCCCTTTCATACCCAATCATGATACTATCACCTGTTACCAATGAACCTGTTTACCTGTGGAATGATCCAAACAGGTGTTTTTGGAGCATTCCACATCTTTCCCAGTCTTTAGTTGCTCCCGACCAAACTTGTTTGAAACATGTTGCTGCATCAAATTCAGAATAAGCAGATATTTGCAAAAATCAAAGAAGCTCATGAGGTCAGACATTAAATATATTGTCTCTGTACTGTTTTCAATTGAGTGTACATCAAAAAGTCTGTTTAAATTATGTTTCACACAGTGTCCCAACTATTTTGGAAACAGAGTTGTAGTATGACGGTCCTGACTCAACGCTTCTGCTAGAGGATTTTGCTACCATATTGGAATAAATGCAAACCAGTAGGAAAATACAATCACATATTCTAAATTTTAGGGCATAAATTTGAAAAACACAGTGTGTGTACAATAATACGGGTATGGTTCTTTAAGGGAGCAATGGAGAGGTTTGCTTTAAGGAAGATAGCTGGCCGCCGCCTCATATTATGCAGCTCACTGTCATTTATTGTAAGAGCTGGCTTTATAAATTAAGGTGGCTGATATTCAAGATGCGTGTGTGTCGGTGGTTCGATTTGATAATTCCAAGTAGTGTTTAGATCTGTTAGTGGCTTTTTATTGTCTTTTCTCTCTGACCTGCAGTGGTTAGAATAACACAGAATAACAGAACAGTGAGGTTTGGGTTTAGGATAATATTAAATATGCTTGCTGCATGATATCTGATGAAATCTAAACCACTTGCTGGCACTGTAAAACAAGAAATAATAAAACAATATGCAGTGTTTTAGTAAAGAACAGGACATTTACCAGTCTGTAGGAGGCTGCAAGGCTGTGGGCTTTTTTTAAGCTTTCTCAACCAGAGACACATACACTATGCTGGTATTAAGAGATAACACAGACTGTGTAATTGTACTGGTATTTTCCAGTGTAAACATCAGAGGTTGTATAGGAGAATATGCAGCCAGCTCGCTCTCTCTCTCACACACACACACATACCCGCCCACACACACCCACACCCACACAAAGAGCATGCAGTCTCTTATTTTTCTGCTTTGTTGGTGAGGACATAATTCGGGAAAAGCTCCTATTAAGCCACTTATTACATCAATCTCACCCGTTCACTTTCACAAGGAAATGAAAATGTGTCCTCTGCGCGTGGATGTTTTGTGTGTAAATCCAGCAGAGAAACATAATGGCCAAGCTGAAAAGAGAGAAGAGGATTCTGATGTTGCTTTCACTTATTCATACAGGAATACAGAGGAGGAGAGTTCTTGAGGTCAGAGGATTCACCTGGAGAGGGAAAATATTCTCTTTACCAGCTAACTGCAGGTTATGGGCAAAGCTGACACTCGACTTGAAAGGTGCAAATTTAAAGGCGTCCCTGAGGACTTGTGGTCCGCGGCTCGTGCCATATGGCCACAGTGTCCCTGGTTCAAGTCCAGCAGGGGATCTTTGTTGTTAGGGGACCCCCACTACCCACTCCCCTCAGTCTTTCCTCATATTTCTTGTCTGTCTCAGCTGTGAAGTAGCATACTAAAGCAAAATCACTGCGTAGTGGTCTAAATGAGAAGAAATCATGTCTAAAGCTACCAGATAGTGTTCGGAGGAAACTGTGAAATCATCGTCAATTTCCGAGATGACCTTCAAGCTTTTTAATAAATTATATTCAATTAAATTAAATTGTTAACGTGATTTCTAGTGAGAAACGTGAACTTTGGAATCTGAGCCTACAAATTTGTAATATTTCTGAGGTTCTAATTTGCCCGGTTTATTTTATGACCCTGCTCTCAAGATGTCCTGCAAATCTGGAACGACACAGCAGTCATTTGCTTCTTGGCTGGTGTCAGGTATCAGGGCCCAGTAGACGTGTGATGTCGGGACACTCAAGCCAAGAGGCGATCAATAGGGATTGTGCTGGCCCGGCGGCAGCGAGGACGAGCTTAGTCAGATATGAACAAAGCTCAGATGATCTTTTCACATCTTTATCTTCAGTTTGGGCTCAGAATTGTGATCATGTGGCCTCCTTATTTATGATACACAGTAGTGATCTGGATGAAATATCTGTTTAAATTACAGTGTCACAGAGAGAGAGAGAGAGGGAGGGAGAGAGAGAGAGAGAGAGAGAGAGAGAGAGAGAGAGAGTCATTGTGTATGTGACTTATTCTGAGTGAGAGTTTTTGCATTAATACCATGTAGGTTAAATTTAATCACATGTAGGAAGGTGATTTTAAAAATACTTTCTCTGAAAGCAGAGGCTGCTCCATGCATCTTTTCCACCCAGCAGATAGAGAGAGAGGATGTCTTTGTCATCCTCTCTCTCCCGTATGTGCAGGGGCTGCTGCAGAACAGCCCTGATCTCAGACGTCCAATGCAAACAGAAAGAAACGTGACAAGAGGGTGGGACTTGCGTGGAAGGGAGTCAGGCACAGCGAATGAGAGTGAAGGAGAGGTGTTCCTAGCCCAGAATGCCCTTGCCTCTGTGCTGAGAGCCGGGAGAGACAGAGAGGAAGGAGAGTGAAGCCGGAGTGGAAATACCAGCAGGTGCTGAGGATAGAAAAAATAGGGCATAGAGCAGGAAATAAGGTGGAAAAAAAACCTAGTTAATCAGGAAAAGTGTGTTAAAAGACAAAAGTAAAGAACAGAAAATAGTCAGACAGAAACTATAATACAATCTTAGTTTTTCCTGAGCTGGAGCCCACTTATTTTCTCTCTCAACGACCCTAACTGAGCTCTTCATCCTCCTTTTCTCCGGATTCTCCTTCGTTGGATTGTCCCCTCCTCCTCCTCCTCCTCCTCCTCCTCCTCCTTTTCTTCATCCTGTCCTCATCTTTGACAGACAGAGCCACCATGGAAACCGGGAGCCCCAGGAAGATACAGTTCACCGTTCCCCTGCTGGACACCCACCTGGACCCAGAGGCAGCCGAACAGGTGAGGAGGAGGGAGAGGAGGTGGTCCGTGTGATTCAGGACTTTCAGGCTTTCTTTATGCATCAGTGACATGACTGGACTTTTGGCAAGAGATTTCAGAAGAAATCATACTTTATGCTTGCCACTTTGCAAACATTTTAACATTAATAAATATAAAATACATAAAACCTGAGAAACATTTTTCCCAGCCATCAAAGCAAGCCGTTGCAGACATAGCTGGGCAACTCAAGCACAGTGTGCTGTGTCCACAATGCTGGAGGTACAGTGTGATGACAAATTGCTGCTTTAAAGAAACCACATTTTCAGTCTCTTATTGCTCCCCTGCAGCTAATTAACAAGCTGCGTCCTTTGAATGCAGCGCTTAAGTGATCATGATGAATTTAAGATTGATTTTTCCACCTGCGCTCGCAGCGTAGCAGGTTGTTAGAGGCAGCAGCGTTAAAAAGGAGTGTTGCAGTGTATGGATGTGTCTCCAGGGGTTTGGTGTTTTTTTGCTTTGACTGACAGGCTGCACGCACTGTACAGCAGTGAGATGCCGACAAAAGTTGCCTGGTATCACAAGATCAACTTGTTACAAATCAAACTGCTCTTTTCTTCACATCAATGTCAAATAGACTGTTAGATTGTTACAGATCTAGGTCTGGTCTTTTATTTTAGGATCTTAAACTCAACATCACATAAAGACACAAAGAGCGATGAACTCCTATTAGTGACTGGAAAAACCCAGTGGGTGCAATTCGCGTGTCTTTAGAGAATGTAGTGAAAAGATGTGTCCCATTTTCTCATTTTTATAAATATAACATGAGCAGGATGGGTCATTCATAATGAATGAGCCTTGAGTAAAAACCAGCAAAGATTTATGAGTCTGACTGAACTGAGTCTATGTCTCTCTCTCTTTCTCTCTCTTCCTTTTTCTGCTATTCACTCTTTCCCCCACTGTGACTATGAGACTCAGGATGTTAGGAGGAGGGATGTGCATTTGTGTTTATGTGACTTTGTCCCTGTGAGGACATTTTATTGGGTGGTTTGGGGACACAGCGCAGTCAAGGTAAGATTCAGACAGAGTTAGAGCTACTGTATGATCAAGTATTATCACTTTGTAAGGCTCAGATCCAAGGAACTGAATGTGATCTGCATTGTGCTGGTGTGCACTCGTGCACTTACACATTTGTGTATTGACATGGTTTATGAAATGAACACATTAAAACCATTCAAATGGAAATGCACAGGGTGTCTTTTATTGTGAAACAGTCACAGGAAACGTGGTGCTGCCACTCAAAACCAAAACTTCCTTGTTCCCTTTGCCTGCATTGAAAACTTTTCTAAAAGCAAAAATGCCTTCCCGAAATACAGTACATATGAGTGCAGAGGATGTTATGGACAAGCAAACTTTCTACAGTGTTTTGGCTGACTTGGATGCCAAGGCTGAAGAAATGCAGTGGAGAGAGGATGAGGCTGCAACTGTGTTAGCCATGCAAGAGGATACGACCATTGGGGACCTTCCAGTACTGCGGAGAGCAAGCAGTGACTCTTGGTGCCTTTGCTCAAATTGGACTCCGATGCCAACAGAAACTGAATCATTTTGCTGCAATGAATTTCAGCATGGACAGTTTTTATTGGATGGGTTCACCAACGCCAACTCAGACAGCCTGCGAGTGCTTAACTATGCATAAAAGTTTTACACATCACGCTGGAAAGAGGTGTGCTGGAGACCTTCCTCAGGATCCCCCAGATTAACTGATAAGGACAACCAAGACCAGCAGGGCTGAGATGGACGACAGAGTGAGCATACTTGTCTCCTAATGCTATATTAGGTAACTGAGTGGTGATACACAGCAAGGTGGACGTCAGAGGCTCATGTGCAAAGCACCCTGGTACATGTAGGCCCTGCTGGCACGGCTCCACAAGCAAGAGAATTTAGCTTTGTCTGTCAATATAGCACACAGTGAGGAATTTATTACTTCAATTGAGCACATTTACCATCAACACTGATTGGACACCCAAGTTTCCCTTTAATGAAACTGCCAGCAGATGGGCATAAAGGCTGGATGGTGTGATTATCCAGGCCCAAAATTTATTAGTTTGTGCAACTGTGGAGCTCATCATGTTGCAGTTTGAGCCAAGAATCATTATTATGTGTGTAATTGGCCAAGTGATATTAGAAACAGTGTGTCTGCAAATGGGTGCCTGAGGAAATTTTTGCAGAAATGAATGTAGTGTGTGTTTGTGTAATTGTATGAGTGTTTATCTGTGTCTCTGAATCTGTCTGTGCATCCTTGCATCAGTTACAACTGTACATCTCAAAGATACAGTTGTAACTGAAGTTGCTCTGCTCTCCCTGTCTGTCTTGCTTGTGTCTAAATGTCAGGGAGTTAATGTCCACTGCCTGTATTTATGTAGCTACACGTCTGATCCCAGGGTCCAGTCATTCAATACAGACTCTTAAACACCTCCAGCCTGGTGTTCACCTACCCTTCCTCACCAGCCGACAGATCAGCTTTTAGCTGCATACAAGTAATTTAGTTTGCCTCTTCTGCGAAGACTCAAGAGAGTTCTTAGCTCTGAGTCTCAATAAGCGTGGCTAAAGCTTGGCTGATTGCCAGTAAGGCTTTACCCTTTGGGGCTGCTTTTTCTATTGACTCTAAGACTGCTGTGAGTGGTCACTGAGCCTGCATGGCCTGCTGGGCCTTAAGTGTGTGGTTTTATGTGTGTGACAGAGAGAGAGACTGCCCAACAGCCATAGTCAGATGTGAAAAGAAAAAAAAAAAGAATGAAAGAAAAAAAGAAAATGAAATGGGTGTATGTGCTTGTCTCTGTGTTTGCAAGCACACTTATGAATGTCATGCCAGGGGGCTTCACCCATGGTTCAGTAATCTCTGCAACCTGACACCTCCCAGCATGGTGAATCAGCCTCCGTGGAGAACTGCAAGCCAGTCAGAACAGCCTCCCTGAGGTCTGACCCTCAAAACAACAACAGTACACACTCATCCTCTTATCCACACACAGATACAGTGTGTGCCACCTTTATCATAACCTTACATTAGAGCTCACTGTGTGCTCACAGGCACAAACTGACTGTGACCTGATAGAGGCTGATGGAGTCAGTGGATGATATAAAAGATAGTGGCTTGCAGATTCTTCTTCTTTTTTCTGCAGTTATTTAATGCTAGTTTCTAACATGCTGTTGAACAGTTGGATTATTTCATGCTGTAGTTTGCCATTTTAGGAAATATGCTCAATTACTTTCTTGCAGAGAATTACATGAGAATATTGACACCACTCTCATATCAGTTCAGTTCATGTCAATTCAATATAAAGCTGGAGCCAGGAGACGGTTAGCTTAGCTTAATATAAAGACCGGAAACAGAGAAATAATTAGCCCAGCTTTGTCCAAAGGTAACAACAACAACAACAACAACAACAACAACAAACAAACAAAACAAGAAAGCATATGTCTCAAAATGTCAAATAAATCCTTTAACAATACACAATAGGGGTCATAAGTCTTGAACATAGTAGGGAGCTCCATTAAACAGAGAAGTCATGCTAAATAGAGTCTTTGTGCTAAGCTAAGCTAAGCTAAGCTAAGCTAACTGGCTGCTGGCCTGGTATCAACCTTGTTGTGAACTACTCATGTTAACACCAGGTTATTTTCTCCCATTAAGATTGTAAATAGAGAATATATAACATGATTAACACAGCAGATTTGCCTCTGAATTAAACTCACTTTTCTCTCTGCTTGTTTCCGACTTTAAGTGACAACAGAGAAAAAATAAAAATCAAATTTTCTCCCACACCGACAGACAGCTGATATTGAACTCATTCATTACTTCTATCATTTAGATGAGGAGCACTTGTTTGATAAAGCTGTATTCATAGATAAAGGAATTATCCTCCTTGTTGAACTGATGAATCGTGACGTTTTGGGGTGATGTTCTTTTATTACAGACATTTCATGGCTGACAATGTCCTCCCTAATATTCCCTATGCTGACGTGCTGGACCATCTTTGTTCTTTACTGAGAACATAACAATTACTCTGTATGGCCTCAGGAGGGCCATTTTCCAAGAAGAGCTTTCAAGTGCAGTAGATTATATTTATTATCACACCATGCATATCTCTTGCAGATTAAGGTAATCAAGACCAGTTAAACTGAAAATATATGGTTTTAACAAGGCGATATTCATGACTGCTTTGTACAATCAGAAAGAGAACATTTTTATTTTAACTTTTACTGATTTTTGGCTGTTTGCTAACACCCTCCCCAGAGCTGTCCAGTCACTGCGTACTGTATTAATCATTATTAGGCACAGCAGGCCTGTCAAGCTTTAGATTTCTTCACATGCTGAAAAAGCAGTGCGCATGGTCCTCTAATAAAAGCAATGTTTGGATGGTTTTGTTTTTCCTCGTGTGTGGAAATGGATTAAAAGGTGTGTTTACCTGACCTCTTACCCATCCAGTTCAAATTAAAACACCTATCCATGGTGTACCCAAAGTAATTGGATATTTGTTCCTGAACCACTGAAACCACTGGTTTTGGTCTTTTTTAAAGGGAACACTCTGAACTTTTATCAGGCAATCGGAAAAGTAAGGGGTTTTAACTTAAGCTACGAACATTAGCACGTTTACGTAGCTAACTAACTACACCAAACACAGGGTGTTACCTCCAAGGCCAAAGAGCATCACTGGCCAACATTATAGCCCTGTTCACATCCAGCATAAAGACTGTGGTATTTTCTCAGTGTGCGGAAATTTAGGGTAACAATAAGAGATTTGCGTCTGAAGAACTTTACAACTTTTCAAGCAAGCCTGGTTGATGTAACGTGTTACAAAGTCAAAACACATTGGTTTGTCCTCATCCTAGATGCCTTTTCTCTGATAATGTTAAGTGGTAACTAAAAATACAAACAAGTACATAAGCTAAGCAGCCAGAAAGGGCTACGTACAACCGAGACAGTACAAAGTTACATTTATTGTTCATCATTGTTTTAATACTAGGATTTCAAGGGACATGGAGCTTTAGCATCAGCATCAGTCTTTTATTCAGGTGGAAACATTAAAAGGTCAAGATATTTTAGCTTTATTAGCTAGGTAGCTTCAGCTACTAAAATCTGGCAGCAAAAGTCACTGATTCAGAAAAATCTATTGATGTCGGCAAGAAATGAAAAACCTGCTTTTATCAAGGCTACATCTGCCTGAGATCATGAACCCACTGACTAAAAAAATACCTAAGAATTTCAACTGGAAAATCTTCATTATTATTTTAAATTACATGTTTATCCTATAAGGAGGTGGCAGGGCTTAGCAAACAGTCAAGGTGCAAGCAGAGGCACGGCTATTGTTCTTTGTGCATCTCAGCACAAACAAATCTGCTCCTGGATTTAACGACAGCCCTAATTCCAGAATAAGTTGAATGCAATGTTGTGCAAATGAGCCCACGTAGTAATATCCTTTAAACAATCATGTGTTCACAAAGTGGTGAACCTTGCTCCATCCTTCTTTGTGAACAACTAAGTGTACGTTTACACTTAGGGAAAACGCATGTTTTCATGCGGTTTGGCCCCTCATCTACACGCAAACAGAGTTTTTTTCTCACGGAAAACGATAATTTTTAAAAACTCTGGCCAAAGTGGAGATTTCTGAAAATGCTGGTTATGTGTTGGCGTGTAAATAGGGTTAAACGGCGTTTTAGGTTCTGAAACGTCACAACATGTGACTGAAAATACTTAATGTCTAGTGAGCAACCTATGTTTACACTCGCGCCCATAGGTTTGGCATAGTTATGATGCGCTCGATGGCGGATTTATCCAGGTTCATGTAGACGACAACATTTTTGAAAACAATGTTGTTTTCCAAAATACCCTGCTACGTGTAAACGTAGGGTGAGTCTTTCCAGGATGCCCCTTTCATGCCCAATCATGATACTATCACCTGTTACCAATGAACCTGTTTACCTGTGGAATGATCCAAACAGGTGTTTTTGGAGCATTCCACATCTTTCCCAGTCTTTAGTTGCTCCTGTCCCATTTGTTTGAAACATGTTGCTGCATCAAATTCAGAATAAGCAGATATTTACAAAAATCAATGAAGCTGATGAAGTAAAGCATTAAATATATTGTCTTTGTACTGATTTTAATTGAGTATATGTCAAAAAGGATTAGCAAATTATTGCATTACAGCGTCCCACTTTTGTAGAATCAGAGTTGTATTATAGTGATTAAATTATGGCTTGTGCACTGAATCTAACCCCTGATCTGTACGGTGGTTTGATGATATTCAGTGCGAGAGAAGATGATAAGGAGGATTGTTATAGTGGGGAAGACAAAGGATTCATAGAAAGTGAGAGGGAGGCAGAGGACTGAAGAAACGGAGATAAGAGAAAGTAGAAGTTGATGATCTGGGCAATGTCCTGTGAATACTGTAGACTAATTTCCTCTATTCAGAGCCGATTGAGACCACAGTTGGAGAGAGTCTGTGAGGATTTATGATGGCTGAGCACTGATTTTAGCCTGAACAATGCCAAGATAATATTTCAAATGACAGGATGAAGGATGGGGGATCACGTGAAGCCTGTCTGTGCATTTAAGGCCTGCTGAATGTCTGACAGTTCAGCGCTGCCTCCCTGGTAACAAGGTGATGGAAAATTTCCTTTAACCTTTATTTCTGCATCAATTTACTGGGCGTGAATGGTCTTTTCCTGATTCAGGGTGCTGAGCGGGGCAGAGACATTGTTCTTGTGAAGGTCACAGGGCAACTCTGGAAGTACATGGATTACAAAAGGCAAACCAGGGTTTCAATTAGTTATGAGTTTGGTTATTCCACGATGGGAAAGGAGTTCTCAAGGTCAAATCTGTTTCAAGCACTAAACTCTGAACAATTGCAGCAGATCCTCCAGCTCTCTTAAGTCACCTCAACTGAGATTTAAATGTGTTTATGTGAGAATACAATGCGCTGAAATTGTTCAGCAAAATGCTAAATATCACTACTGAAGAAAACATTAACACTTACTCCACACTTACTTACTCATCTGAGGTTCTGGAGATCCTGGGCCCTCTGCAGCAGCTCAAAAAACACACGTCATTGTGACATCAGGTTGAAAAAAACATGATTTTGAAATGGTTACTGATAACTACAGATGATGCCAAATTAGCTCTGTTAGTGTTCACACCAGCTGTAAAATATGGATAAATACAATGGATATTCAAATGCTCTATATCTGTGATTGTTATGCAGCACTGTCCCTCCCCATTTCCAAGTAATTCCACTTGGATTTCTTATTATGGAGTTTGTTTATAAGAGGTCTAACAGGGAGTTACACCAAACAGAAGAAAAGTCACTTAGGATAACAAACATTTCTTGGTCTAAAAATACTCAGAGTCAAAGTAAAACATGAAGTTCTGGGTTCTGTTCCAGAATCCCACTGACATTTATAACTATGCTAATAAGAGCCTGTCCTCACCAGAAAAATGACCATATAGGTTGACCTTGTGAGCAGATTATTCCGAGCCATAGTTACATCCACTGTAATAGTAATAGTAATTATGATGGGTGCAAAGGAGGAAGTCAGGTGATTTAGTATAAAGAGCAAAAAAGTTCACACATGGAGGAAGGTGAGGGTGGATGGATGGATCAAACAAACTAAGAGCTTTCACTCGTGAGACTGCAGTTTGTGTCCCATGTGAAACTGAAAGTCAGCGTTAACCCAATTTAAGTTACATCACAGTAATGTTTCTAAACCAAAACAAGATCTTTTCCTAATCCGAACCAACTTGTTTTGGTGCCTAAACCAAATAAACTGCAACCATCTCACAACGTTAATGACGAAGGTCCGACTCTGACGAAGGTCCAACTACGACATTGTCACTTGTACTCCCTGGTGAAAGTGAAGCGAATGGGAGTCATTAGCAATTCATTAATTAATTCATTCAGTCATTTATCGTTTCCCATTAGCTCCTAACCTTCACGGTTAAAATTAAAGACAGATATTGAATATACAATTATATTGAGTTTCTAGAGACTAATGGAACAGAGGCTACCACAGACATGACATGATTATTTGGTGTAGCAGCAATGTTTTAGGGTCATTTCTTCTTCATCTGACTTTGTGGCAAAGGGCAGAGTTACCACTTCAGTCCTCTTCTACATATTGGCTTTTAATGAGGTCAGAAGAATCTGAAAAACATTGGAGGGAAAAAATAATTGTTGGATTTTGGAAATATTGTTTGTTTTTTGGTCCATGGGACCACAGACAATTACAAAGTAAAGCCAATGTCAACAAAAGGGGTAAAAACAAAAGACTTAGACTTCACTGTCTCTTGGCTTGACCTATATTTTCCAGCCAAGGGTATTTTGTGCACTGCCCCCATATCAGGCATGCACGGCTTTTCCTGCCCACCCATCACTTCTGAGGCTGTTTTTGTTCATTGTTGTGAGGAGTGACAGACTGCATTTTAAAGGGTCTGTGGGTTGAAAGGCAGGCATGGTGGTTTGAGGGGTGAGCCTGTCCAGTAAGCGGTGGTATTTGTGTGAGCGAAGGATCAGGGAGTTTACTCGGCTGCCGGCTGAGGAGAATAACAATGACTGTGGGCATAATCAGTTCTACACAGCCATGGCTCGTTGTGCTTTAATTTGGGCTGGGGGTTGGATTTTAGGAACACACAGACAAGGCCAAAAGATTTATGCTATGCACAAGAGTACTAAATAAAACTTAAATTTATTTGGATTCTCAAAACCAGAGCCACATAGTGCGTCAGAGAAATCTACAGAACAAATCAAATAAAGATCAGAGAACAGTACAGTTTGCTCATAAAGTCAATAGCATCACAGACTTATAGAGTTTATGGATTTCGTGTTGCCTTGGCTTTTTTCTTTGATCAAAAGATTTCAGATTGTTGTGGTTTAGCTGAAGAAAGTTTTGAATAAACCCGTCACTGATTTCAGCAAGACATTTATGCAAATCGATTATTTCTGAGGAACGCTTTAAGCTCTCAGTGTTATTGATGTAACAGTGATTTGCTCAAACCATAAAATGCATGATTCAGATTAATGTGCTGCATTCATATCTATTCTGAGTCTAAACTGACTGGCAGCGATTCACACCTGGAGTCACAATGAAACTCAAAGGTAACTCGAGTGATACTTGAGATTGGATTTAGCTTTTTCTGTAAAATTTTCATTTATCTGTGGGAAAAGTGTGACTTGCATACAAAGAAGAGGACAGTGGTGGCTGTTTAGTGCCTCGTCTTGGTTGCTTGCTTTAGGTGTTAAAAGTGTAATGAAGTGGATGTAGCTGTCAGGTCTGAAACGTGGAGCCAAAGCAGAAGTGCCTTAAACCTGCATTCTTTCTAATGGCCACCAGGGGGCGACTCCTAGGGTTGCAAAAAGAAGTCCTATTGTAAGTCTGTGAGAAAATGACGCTACTTCTCTCTTGATTTATGACCTTAGTAAACATTTTCCTAACGGGTATATGGTCTCAGTCGCAATTTTCAAGTCTTCTACAATACAGCATGAGGTTCATTTAGTAAATTCTGGTCCCATTCACAGTAAAATAGACGATAAAGCCGGGTATGCTTCTTCAGGGTGTGGCTACTTTGTGATTGACAAATTGCGACAACGTTGTTTCCTCGGGTTCTCTGTCATAACCACAGCTCGCTCCTCACCAGCTCCAGCCTCTCATCCAAATGTGGTCACTTTTGGCTCCAAAAAACCAAGATGGAAAACCCCGTAATGCCAAACTTGAGTCTTCAAAATGGCAGTCCACAAACCAGTGGGTGGCATCACAGCTTGGCTTCGACCTCTTCAACATACAGTCTATGGTGCTTGGCAAAATCAGCTGTACTACTTGGAGGAACCATATGGGGATGCATTTGCATTTACTCAACACAACATGCTGCAGTGTATGTGGGAAACATGCAGGTTCAAATCTTTAAACACGATATCTTGTTCACGCCTGGATTTATTTGGGTGGTGATCCATTTGGCTGCTATCCAATGACACAACACAATTTCAGGCAAAGAAGAATCTACCTGTGTCTGTGTTTATGTCAGCCAAAACATAGACTTTACAGCAAGAATATATCAATGTTGGCGTCAGATGCAGAGAGGAAAAAAAGCTAAATCAGAAGCTTGAAGAGAAGGCAGCAGTTGCTCATGGAGGTGACAATGAATATTTGACGTGCGCCTCAGGATATGAGATCAGCAGTTTTCTTGGAAAAGTGTAAAAAGCGGCTGAACATTTCTGCTTGTGTGGTTAATAAAAGAAAAGTCAGTCAATGCCTCCTCTTAATCACACTGCCTTCCTGGACTCCATGTGATTTGAAAGGTAACAAAGATGAAGCCTCTTCAAATCTGAATACCCAATTAGACTGTGATACTGCGATACGTCTGCCTGCTCATTTTTCATGACTGCACATCAGCTCTGCAGTTACATCTGCATTTCATGTCCTTATAATGTAAAGCTAATCAGTTAAGCTCTAACACCATGCAGCTGTAAATCTGTCTGTGTATGTGCTCAGGGAGATATCGCAGTATGGTTTCCTGAGGAGAAGAGAGGCAGCTGACAAAGCCAAAGATGAACACAATCTGAACTGTTTTGTGTTATTTAATAATTTTCTCACGCATTTTGTTCAGCACAGCAAAGCCTCAAAGCCAAACCTGCACCTTGGAAATGCAATCCAAGGGCAACGATTCAGTTCCTCACTTTCCCCCAAATGTAACTTTGAGTGAAAAAAGGTGCTCTATCTTTGTGCTTCCCATTGTAGGCTCACAGCACGGCTCAAAACGGCGCTTGATTTTTGCTCATAGTTTGATCTTTAATTTCGCAGCTTGACAGAAAAGTTTAGTGACTAGGTGATGTGAAATACCACGTGATGCTGCACTGTTTAGGCTGAGGTCAAACTACACGGCTGACTGGAGTTGACTACACAGGTTTGCACAAGCAGCATTTAGAAAAGATGCATGGACGACTGGAGCTCACACGACTTCCAGCATTAGTCAGCAACTCTGTCAGCTATGTGTAAGGAGTGCATTTCTCTGTGTGTCTGTGAATAATTGATCGTCTATTAAAATCTCAGCCTTTTAGGTTTATGGAGCAATAAAACAGGAAAGTAATGACCTGATTCTGGAGGCGACTGAAAATTACTCACTGCACTTTCCTCAAACATCTTTGATCACAAAGTTTTGGAGACAATGTTCATGATTTCAGTTGATATTTGCAGAAGCAGGGAGAGAAATTGTGGGTGCATGGATTAGACTGAAGTGTGGCACCTGAAATGTATGTTTTGAATAATTTTACAAAAATAGCAGTTACATGTTTCTAGAAATGGATGCAAACTAATATTTTTGGATAATTCTTATAAGCGTGGTCATGACAGTGCTGTCTGGGTGTTTTGGGGGATCTTAGGCTTTTTTTTTTTTGCTTTTTTTTTCTTATGTGTGCTTGCAAAATAACATTAGGAGGCTTTTTTTTTTTTCCTTATGTGTGCTTGCAAAATAACATTAGGATTGTTGCTCACAGTTAAGAGGGTTACCATATTTTTTCCCTATAATTTTTACCTCCGATCTCCTTATTTCCATGAGAGTTAGGTTGACAGTCCAATTAAAAACTTTCTAGGACTTGGCAGCATGCATTAAACTGTGCATTAAAGCTCTAGTTTTTTACCCACAGGCAGAGCTTTCTAACAGCTTTATTGTTGGTTTGGCCTCAGTGAAATGTGCATGTTCTTTGGTGTATTATCCCAGACTGTTCTATAGCTGCCACACACCACTAGTCATGAGCCAAGAAGTAGGTGGTGGCAGGCTGCCCTGCTGATCTCACTGCACAGCACTGTGAGATCCAGCACTGCTCCCAACCAGCTCAGACTGTAGTGTGCAGCAACCAAACTCCAAAGTGAGCATCACACATGCTGTGTCATGGGCTGAGCTGGACATACGACTGATACCGAGGCTGCAGGGCTAGACTCTCCCTGATTGGCTTAATATGCAAAAATACAAATTTCAGAGCAGTGCTCTGCATTTTGATTGGTTGAGGCAATGTAACCCATTAGAGACCTGCGCGAAATCACAGCTTCAACATGCGTGAGATCGATCAGTTGATATTTCGAGCTTTTACTTCATCAAGCTGTTTCAGCAAAGGTTTTAAAATGATTTTGTCATGCCAGGAAACATCTGTAATATTTTTGTTTTTTTCCTCACTTTTAATGAAACTGTTCTACTTTTTCAGATCAGAAGACGTAGACCCACACCTGCCACTTTAGTGGCATCCAGTGATCAATCATCACCTGGTAAGGCACTTAAATGCAGCGCGCACACACATACAGGCTAGTTTTGTCCCTTTTGAGGACGTTGTACTGATAATTCAGTTTTATTAAAGTTTGTGTCTTATTGGCCATCACTGCATTCATTCAGAGTTAATCGGTGGAATCTGAGGACACAGGGACATTGCTGAAAAGTGGGCAAATGATCAAACTGGTTTAAAACAACCTCTGTGTTTGCACATGTAGCTTCAACGCTGCATTCAAATGAACCATCTGTATTTTTTCACACGGGGCCAAAGTCAGCCTGAGCACAGCGTTAACCAAAGAGAAAGAAATGATCACACAAACGGTCAGTTGTAAACAGACCAAATTCCTGCTCCGTCTTTAACAGTTTTCAGCAGTGAGAGATAATCAGCAACATTTCTGGGCTTATTTTCAGCCCATCCAAACATAAACCAAAAACCAATTTTGACTCTAAAATAAATGTTTAACTTAATCTTTTTGTCGCCACGTGGGAGATGAGTCCCTCCAGTGTGATTAATGCAGGTCTGCAGCCCCACACACCAACAAGCAGCCATCGCCATACTATGGTTGACATTTCTATTTCTTATTTTGATGGCTGTGATGCAGCATCTCAGCTCCATTATGCAGCAAATTAATCTTCCTGCTGCTGTAGAGCTACAAAAACAGCCGTGTGTGTGTCCTCTCGTGGGATCTCCATGATCAAACACAACGGCGCTCCTCGAGAGAGTTATCTCGCTCGATGACTCATCCATTGGCTCCCTGCTTCCCTCCCTGCCTCTGCTGTGCTTTGGTGTGGGAGTGTGTAATGTGACCCAGTACAGAATTAAAAGACGACCAGGTGGGATTGTTGGGTGACAAGAGTAATTTTCTCCAGGTGAGAGAACAGAAGATGGTATTCTCTGTTTTAAATGAGTAAATAAGAGTTGATGTGTCATTGAGGACACCAGCAGAGACTCTAATCACAACATTTGATCACTGAGAGTTGACGTATTTAGTGTTTTTACCTTGGAAAAAAAAAGCTTCTCATTGGATCTGATTAAAACTTGGTGCCTGTGATCTGTTTGCTAAATGTTTGTGTGTGTGTGTGTGTGTGTGTGTGTGTGTGTGTGTGTGTGTGTGTGTGTGTGTGTGTGATTTCATGTGCATGAATCTGTGTTTGATTCAGTAATTGGATGCTGAGCACGAGCGTCTCAGAGTCAACCTTGATCTCTGAATGAAAGTGCAGCGAGAACCCTCAACAATCCCCTCGCTCAGTAGATCAGAGACAAGACGAGAGAAAAGAGAAAGAAGGAACTAAAGAGGCCATCAGGAGGAGAAATCATTTGAGAAGTGAAGGAACGGGAATGTGAAAAAAAATGAGGAAGAAACAGAGAGAAAGCATAAAAGATTAAATGAAAACCGGATGTGTGTTATTCATTAGATGCTATGTTTTAGTGTTGCGCTGTTCTTCTGCAGTCATTCAATTTACATGAGTTTTAACTTTTGGATTTTGTGTTCCGCCTTCACAAATGAAGTTCCTGACATAAAAAGGCAGACAGTTAATTAACTGCAGAACTCTTCTCAAATAATACTTTGCTTTCAGCTAAGTTTCATTTCGAATGTAATTTCTATTTTACTGGTGTTTTTTTTAGGAGCGTCACTTGTTTTTGGCCTTTTATTACTTGGTTAATTGATATTGAAAAGGATTCCAACATTTTCTCCTTGATGTTTATGTGATGCTAATTTCCCAATTACATTGTGATGGGAAATGTAATTGGCTTGATTATGTTCAAAGGCTAAGGAGGCCTTTTTAGATGCCAATATCAATCTGCTGGTCCCGACTGAAATATCTCATCAACTATTCGATGGATTAAAGTGAGATCCACTTCAGACATTCATGGTCCGCAGAGGATAAGTCGTGATGACTTTGGTTATCCTCTGGCTTTTCTAGCGCCACCATCAGGTTTAAGGTTTTTCAACTAACATATGTCAACATCTGCTGGATGGATTTGTGTACATTTTGGTTCAGACATTCATGGTTCCCAGGTGATGAACCCTGATGACTTTGGTGATCCCCTGACTTTACCTTCAGTGCCACCATGAGGTTGACATTTGTGGTTTTGAGTGAAATGTACTAACTTTTTGATCGATTGAAATTTGGTTCATGTATCATGTCCCCCTCAGGATGAAATGGAATAACTTTGGTGATCCCCTGACTTTTATCAAAATTTTAATTTGTCCAACACCTGCAAACCTAATGCCCTCAGTCATGCTTACCAAATTTTAGCATGCTAACATGCTAAACTAAGGTAGAATATTTTATCTGCTTATAATCAGCATGTTAGCATTGTCACTGTTACATTAGCATTTAGCTCAAAGCACCTGTGTGCCTAAGTATGGCCTCTCAAAGCCTCTAGCATGGCTGTAAACTGTATCTGTAGCTACAGTTAAACATGGCTGTAGCCAGACCAGATGCTGAAACTAGTTGCCCCTCTCAAATGAATCCTTATCACATCTGTTGCTCTATCGTAGGTCTATTTGGGGCAATCCTCCCTTCGTCAGGGTGGTGTCAATGGGTGGGAAATAAAACGTGTATCATAGAAGAGCTGTAAGGCTTTTTTTATTTTTGAAGGATTTGAATTTCATCTCACACTGGGCTACATCTCACTGCGTGTGTGTCCTCAAAATTAGAAATTATGTGAAAGACAGCCATGTCATTGAAAGACTCAAGACAGGAAAAAAAGGGGTTTGACAGCAGAGGAAAAGACAGACGTCAAATCAAACACAGAGACACAATCAGAGACCAAGACAGTTACAGTCTGTGTGTGTCAATGTGTGTGTGTGTGTGTGTGTGTGTGCGTGCGTGCGTGCGTGCGTGCGTGCGTGCGTGTGTGTGTGTGTGTGTGTGTGTGTGTGTGTGTGTGTGTGTGTGTGTGAGAATGAGGATGTGCTAGAGAGGAGGGGGGGATGGGGAGGAACAGATATGATGATGAGGGAGAGGAGCTGCGCTGGTGCAGTGATGGTGCGCCCACATCAGACAGAGCCCTGCATTATTTAATGCTCTGCAGATTGCTCTGCCCTGTGCACTGTGAACCCCAGTAGCACATCAGGAACAGCCACAGATGTGCAGACGAGCGACACACAGGCTGTGGGTTAAGTAATGAGGAAGCAGAAATTGTGACAATAGTGTGTGTCTGATTTGAATCTTCTCTAAAGAGGGAGGATTTTTGTCTTTGTCGATTCCTGGAGAGAGACGAAGAGACAGCTTGAGAGAGATAAAATAGAGCTTAATTAAAAGAGAAATTAAGATTTATTTTTGTACATAAAACATGGAGGAATCTTTATTTACTTCTTTTTTGGTACTTTTGTGTGTCCTGATGAACTGCTTGCATTTGGCTGTTATGAAATTTTCAGTAGCGGTGTATCATAAGTCCTCTGAAGGGGAGGAAAGAACTGCATGCCCACAGAAAACCGTGGGCATGGACATTGCATGTTATGTAGTGGCCTTTAAGCGAGATTCTTCCTCTCTACAAGCAGCTGGTCTGTGGATCTGTGGACGAGTGATCGCTGCCACCTGAAAGACTTTGGCAAATGTATGAAACCCGAAGCGAGTGAAGAAAATATGTGAAAATATAAGACAGATGGATTAATCTTTGTGTCAAAACCTCAGTGAATATTAATCATAGCACAAGCACACACATTTCTGGCTCGGATGTCAGCAACGACTTTTTCCAATATGTACACCACTTTTCAATTTAAAATTAATTCAGAAGTTAGAGTGATGAAAGTACTGGGATTTATTCACATTTCCATATCTAGTACAAAATAAATGAACATAAAAAAACAAAACAAAACAACGTATGAGTGTTAAGTTTCTTAATCCAGATATTGTGCAGCCTTGTGTCATCTGATGGTTGTTCCTTCTTCCTCTTTTTTGCATTTTGGGGTATTTTTCCCTTTATGAGATAGCAGCCAGAGCTGTATTAGGAGATGAGGATCTGCATTAGACTCAAACCGGGACTCTTATTACCACATGGTCAACATCTTAAGTTAGATCGGCCATCAAGAGCCCAATTTGTTCCTGCTAGAGGACTCATAATTGACATCACAACGTGCCATATTGCTTAGTATTATAGCAGTTTTTTATTTCTGTTTCCTTACTTTACAAGAGACATTTTGACTCAAAGAACTGTTGTGTTTTCTCGCAGGTTAGCACATGATGTCACATCGCTCTTTTGTTGTGGCGGAAAGTGCAGATGGAGGGCCAGAAGTGATTTTCTGCATAGGGAGCACAATAACACGCACTCAAAATGCCTCCAGTACCAAAAGTTGTTGTTCATAAGGGTGAAAAATGCAAGAAACTGACCGAAAAAAGCTGGAAAAAATGGCTTGTTAACTGTCTGCAGTCCGGAGGAGCATCAGCTATTGCACTAAATCTATAGGGATAGATTTAAGGTAATAGCTACAAGCAACACGACTAACACTTGTTAAATCAGCCTTAGCAGTTTCACACAAGACATCTGAACGTAAATAACGTACCCTGTCTTGTTTTGAGACGATCCACGTCTTTAGTGGCGTTTCACTGGACCTTTGCGAGTCGTTAAACTAGCAAACAACCGTAATGTAAACATCATCATTCAGCACCGCACCACTGAAAATGTCTCGTGTCCATGAGATAATCTTAATCTGTCAGCAATCACACCAGTTTTTTTATTTTCCAGTAAAAGCAGCTTTTCTTCTGTCAGTATGCCTTCTTCAGCCACCAGCATCTGCATATCACCAGCTCTCATACGTGCTTTCTTCAGGATGAGCCTTCTCTGGTTAAAGTAACAGATATAACATCATTAACACTTTTATTTCCCTGCTCTTGTTGAGGAGATATCTGCTTGAATGCAGTTCGTGGCTGGTTTGTATAAATTTAGATAAGTGGGACATGAGGAGGAAGAGGATGTTTTCTTTGAAATGAAAATAAAGGAGCCTCACGTTTTCATTTGTGCAGAAAGGGAGACAGCCATCTCCTCTCCTCCCCCACTTTCTTTTCCCTTTGCCTAGCAACAGTAAACAACTACAAGAAGAACAAACACAAAAAAACCCTTTTAAATGCATGACATACACTTCTGTTACTTTACCGGTCAAGTGTGCTACACTTTTCTTGATTTTTTCATTTTTCTTCGTCAAATGCAGTACGCAAACCATAAATCAGCCCCAGCTACAGTAGGCAGCTAAATTACAGTGGCTTGGCTGAATAAAGTGGAGTCAGAAGACTGTTCTCGTCTGGCTTTGTGTCAGACGGCCAGTCAGCAGGGAGCTGCAGTGATAGACTCATCAGTGCCAGAAAGGCTTTTTTTATCGGCATTTTCTCTCATTCTGCAGCACAGATGGGCTCGATACACCAAGAAAAAAATCTGAATATCAGCTGTGTGAAAGCCATATTTTGTGCTTCTTGACCTGAATGATAGTTCAACCATGTCTACTACTGCTGCTACTACTAACATCAGTAGCAACGTTAGATTTGTCTAATTCAAGCCCAGCTGCTCGCTGTTCTAGGATTTCAGCTTCAGTACGTGCACTAATTTTACACATAAAACGAAAAAGGAGAAGCTCATATTTCAGTCAATATGTGATGCACAAACACATCTACTTATCACCTCTGAAAGTTTTACTGTTTTCATGGTCAAGACACCTTCATCTTCTTTAATTACACTATCAACTGCCATTAACGCAGGGGGTAAATCATTAGAGCTACTTAAGATGCAATAATTCTGCAGATAAAACTACCAACCATCACTGGAGGGGAACAGTTTTTGTTATTTATACCTAAAATGATCCTTTATGGGGTGGCACCTTCTCACAGCAAGAAGGTCGCTGGTTCGATCCCCAGGTGGGGCCTTTCTGTGTGAAGTTTGCATGTTCTTCCCATGCATGCGTGGGTTCTCTTCGGGTGCTCTGGCTTCCTCCCACAGACCAAAGACATGTTCATTAGGTTAATTGGTGACTCTAAAATTGCCCCCGGGTGTGAGTGTGAGCATGAATGGTTGTTTGTCTCTGTATGTTGCCCTGCGATCGACTGGCGACCGGTCCAGGGTGTACCCCGCCTCTTGCCCGTTGTCAGCTAGGATAGGCTCCAGCCCCCCTCAACCCCAAAAGGGATAGGCGGTATAGAAAATGGATGGATGGATGATCCTTTTAAGTTTACACAGCTTACACCGCAGCTAAATAGTGACTAAATGTCAAAAACAGGTTACAAAAAGGGGAAGACGAAACCAATAGGTAATGCATATGCATACTGATATTGACATGCATCCATTCTTATACAGCGAGCGTTGTAAAACTGGGGGGCAGGCCCCCCTGGGGAGGCATAGAAAGACTGGATGACCAGGAGAAAAACACAGAGGGAGGCTAAATTGAATGAACAGAAAAGGTCTGAGAGCCATTAGTTAACAGTGTGTGTACACATATTAATGCAGGTGCACATACAAGCATGAGAAGTGTGACAGGAAATCAAACTATTGTCTTATATCTCTTTTTCCTTGTAAACAATCTTTTGATTTTCCGAGTTATAGGACACATTTATGTCCTCAAGGTAGTTCTACAGATTCACCCCTTTCGCTGAAGCACATTTATTTTCTGTCCTCGCACATACGTTTTAAACATGCATATTCCTTTAAGACGATGTGTACTGTCTCTGTCTGCAGACATGTCGACAACTTTTTTCATTACTGCAAACACTCTAATCGCAAACTAGTTTGACAACTGTCTGTCAAACACCAGCTTATTCGTCTAAGGCTTTACCCTGTAACTTGAAGGACGGTCCATGACAGGCCCATTTCCTGGGATTGATTTGAGACTAAATCCATATTGGTTGAATGAACCTCCTCATACTCCCTCGAGATGCTCAAAATAAGACAGACTTTCCGGCATCACTGTAAACATGCACAGCGTAAAGATGAATCCGTCTTGAAATGAGATTTAATGTTTTTTGTGTCACATTTTTATACGCCGCTGAGCTGTTGTTGGGTGCAAAGAGCGAGAGAGAGATGAATAAAGAAACAAGCACATCACTGGCATTCTGAGCAGCCCGGTGCATATTTCTAAGTGGGAATAACATATGCACACACACACACACACACACACACACACACACACACACACACACACACACTCACAAATGCACAGTGCCTTCCTGGTGCCCAGGGATGCATAGGTTGCCAAGCAACAAGGTGGTGTCCTAGAAAAAGTTCCAGGGCTGAAAATGGGGGTTCAAACCTCACTATTGATCACAGTTAATGGTTTCACTGGGCTCCAGTCAACTGATTTTTTTTCTATTTCAGTCCTTTCCTATAGCGAGTCGTGTTTCACATATTGACCACACATGAACAAGCTTTGGGGGTCACATGAGCTTCATGTTAGTGTAGTATCATGTTCTCCAAAGCCAATATGATCTTCACAGCTATGTATACACACACTGTAGCTGCCTTTACTGTAGTAACATGCACTCAGCCAGTTTATTGGGTACACCCAGTTAAAACTAAAGCAGTCTAATAAAACAGTCCTGCAGTAAATCCTACCTTACACCTCTCTAAAAAAATGACCGTCATGAAGGGAAGATTCATTGCAGGTCTGCTGTATTAAAATGAATTAGTTTTAGCTTGGTCTACTTAATAACCTGACAACTGTAAATCAACTCAGCTCCAGACCACACTTCAGTATGCTGCACACTCGCTTCCCTTCAAGGGTTTTGGATGAGGTAGTGTTTTACTGTTTATCTGTCATCAGCAGTTGGCAGCATGTGGGGGTCTATTAGGATGATGAGGAGAGTGGATTAGCATCTCATTTGTTAGCAAAAAAAAAATCATCTGGAGAATAAAGAATAAAATAATTCCACCCACCATGCACCATAGAAGTTGAGCAAACACTTACTGCATGGCCCTGTAATGTGTCAGATAACCATCTGGCTGGAGGTCACCTTATATCCACTCTGCTCTGCTCTGTGGAGACACAGCAGCACTCCAGCTACAGTTCACTGACGTACTGAACACATCAGCTGTGCTATTGTGAAAAATACGAAATCTGCACACTGTGTTGGACCAGTGAATTCAGTGCCTCACATGTTCGTCCGTTCATTCTGTATTTTTGTAAATTCCTTATTTTCATTGCTTTGCTGTGTACAGATCGTAACTGGTGATTTGCTTTCTCACAGAAATTGATGAAGATCGTCTCCCAAACCAGTTGTACAAGGTAATCTAATTCATGCTGCATGAAAGTCAATTTTATTGAAACGAGATTAGAGGAATAGTATTATGTGAATTCTGTTTTTCTCTTTTAAATTAGCTCTGTCTCTATGAAAACAGTCTCTCATATTTTAGTGCTCTGTGCCCAGCTGATATGTGATGTTGACGTTTTACAGGCAGCCTTGTTGAACTCCCCTCGACAACGGCGAAAAGGGCAAAAGGGAACGCCTACAATGAAAGGTAGAGTCAGTTATCAGCCTTGTCATCAAACTGAGTGCGATGTTGGCATTTTGTGTGTTAGATCGCACTGCTGGTAGTCCTGAAACAACAGCAAAAGTCTCATTATTTCTCAGTTTTTCTGCTTTCTAAAATGCAGCTTTTTCTGCTACACTCTGACACATGTGTAACATTCTTTATGTGGAATCAGATGCACTGAAATGATCATATGTTCACATTAAAAGCTCCCCTTGCTATCAGTGAGTCATATTACTATTTTGTATAGAAAACATCTTAACATCACCTACACACCTAAGACCCCATCCTATCGCGTGCACCATCTTCCATACAAGAACCCCCTTGAAAATTGGTTAGAAAAAGATGTTTTATACAGCTGAAGGTAAAGTAGGGCACCAGTGTTCACAGCTCTAGGGACGACAAGAAGGTTACAGTTGCTAAAATTTGCGATCAATTGCGCAGAAGCCTACAGCAACAGTTCCCAACCCAGAGATGCTTTTTCCAAGAAAAAAGCTCCTCAACAATGTTGCTGCAGAATGTAAAAGAGTCAAGGGACATGCAGGTGGTTGCAATCTGCGTCCCCACTGCTCGATGCCACTAAATCTTACGCACTGGACCTTTAAGGCAAACTTTAAAAAATGTCAGACTGTCCTTTAATGGGACAAAGCTTGGGGTCTGTCCAGTAGAGTCCAGGATGTCAGATGTCAGGAAACTTCAACTTAGTTGGTGAAGTAGTGAAGTTAACGATGGAAGTTTGTTCTATCTTGAGTGTCCTATTTCAACCTTAGAGCCAATCAGTGCTGCACTCGCCTCAGCAAGGACTCATTATGCCATGTTTTCTGACCAGAACTTCTCCCAATTTCCATTTTTCAGTTAAAAAAGTGGGTCTATGTGAGATTAAGGCGCTCAGGATCCTGCACCACTTAAAGAAAGCCTGAAGAACAAACGTAAAAAAAATGCACACGCGCAGAGCCTGAGAAGTCTTCCAGCACCTGGTATTTCTGCAGGCTGTTTTTGTCTCTGCAGTGCAACCCATTTTTTTTAAGCAATTTACAATGAAATACAAATGCAGAATGTAAATGTTTTTAAGCAGAGAAAACAGAGAATATGCAAGAACAGAAGCAAGAGTACAATAATGAGAAGATAAGTGAAACTGGGTGCTCTAGGACGTTTATTCTTCAATCAGTTTCACAGCTAAACAGCTCTGAGTGTGTTGAGTCACTTCTAAGAGGAAACCTAGGCCATAATCACCGTGCTTTAATGTCCCACTACAAGATGATTAAGAGGAATAAAACCATGGATGAAGGAGGTTGAAGACTGTGATTAACTTAATCGTCTCCCACCTCTGATGTACCTTTGCCCGCCCCCTCACTCCAGTCCAAACACTGCTGGGTTTTAATTAAATCCTGCCAGTTTATTAGGAATTTTAACCTACAATATTCTTTTGATGTGCTGGACTTCTTGTTGAATCTCCTTCCCTCCATCTGTCTTTCCTGTGTACTTTTCTCCCATTGGTTCCCTTCATCTCACACCACTTTCCTCTTTTTGCTTGTCCTCCTTCTCCCTACATTTCCCCCATGATTTTCTGCTTTTTACTTTCCATTCCTGTCCTCTCTCATCTTCTCTCTCTTTCCCATGTTAACTCCTTCCTCTTGGCCAAATTTTCTCTAACCCTTTTCATTTTCTCTTCCCTGCTTCTCCCAGAGCTGCAGTTCCTGGTAGAGCATCACCTGTACAGGCAGCAGCAGGGAGCTGGGGACGAGTGCTCCTCAGAGAGCTGCCTGTCGGACCGCCCCAGCCCTGACTCTGTTCCCACCGGGGAGGAGCTCCCACACGACGAGGAGGCCACTGCAGAGGCCTTTGAGAAACTGCGCTGCCAAATGGAGGGTATGTTTGGAGATTTAAAAGGAGGATTTGATTTGCCTGCTTGCAGCATTGCACCTGCCTATTGTACACGTATGAAGAGGACCAAAAGGGCTAAAACATGTCTTGGACATGACAAGGTGTCAAGAAAGAATAAAATAAATGGACAAGATAGAGTATGAGGACTCTAGAGTGAAGGATGGACATGTGACTGATAAGGAGGTCATTGCTGTGGCCTCTGAAACACGGATGGTACTGCTGCATGGCAAGAGTGGGAGAAGACGCTGGAGAAGAAGCCTCAGCTTATTAACATGTGGGAAGGGTGTAGAATTGAGAGAAAAATAATGCACAAAATGAGGCAGGAACCATGAAAATGGCTGGAAGGGATGCATGTAAATGCATGATAGGTTTATGAAGAGGAGAATTTAAAGAAGCGAAACAAAGGGATTGGGGGGAAGGAGAATTGGAAAGGAAAGGAAAATTCACTTTGTTATTGAGCGATAGATGAGAAGATCAATACCACTCTCATGTCTTTGTGCAAAATACTTTGTAAAACTTGGCCAGCTAGCTTATTTTGTATATACTTTGCTATCTCTGTTTACTACTGTTTACCCCTGTGTGCAGTGTTTATGCTAAGCTAGCCGGCTGCTAGCTGCAGCTTCACATTTACATTATAGTAACAACAACCTTCTCTTCTAACTCTCTGCAAGTAAGGGAATAACTGAACTATTCCTTTAAATGAAAACACTTACATGGCTTAAAGTGCCACCGTTGCAGATACTGCCTCCTTCCTCTGCCAAATACTTCACATCTGATGACACAAAACAGACGTCAGCGTTTCAGCTCAGGGCAGATAATTCACTTTAATGGCAGGTGATGGTCACAGAGTCCAGAACATACTGTACACACATTCAGTAATTGCCCAGCACTAATTCAAAGGGCTGCCTGTTGTTATCTAATGAAAATAATTTAAATTCACTGGAAAATATGTATTTAGAGGTGTAGGATGAGCATGTTTTTTATGGATCGTGGTGCTTCCTAAACGTACCTGATTTTTCACAGATCTGGGCAAAACTGCATCTTACTGCTATGCACCTTGGACATCTGCAAAAAGATCTAAAATTAGACATATTTATATGCATGGATGAATTTAAAGGCATCATATACGTTGCATATGTTGCATTTTAATGTGTTCAGCGGGACGTCCTGGTAAAATAAAGTTAAAACAAATGAAGAGCAATGCTTGCATGTTGTGGAGGAGGTGCAAGAGGAAGCCAGGAGAACCAAATCAATGACAATTAACACCCGTCCTGTCAATGGGGGCTTCACTTATGGATCAGCCTTTTTGAATTCGCTGAGCATGAGTAAATAACATACAACTGTAATTGTCAGACGGCATTGATTGACGAGACTATGTTGTCAAGCGCTATACTCAAAATTCAGCAGAAAATATGGGACTAGAGCATTTTATTCACACTGTAATATGATAGTGTGGCTTTCATTCACTCAAGTACTGTGCTTAAAGGTGTACTATACAGGATTTTCCTGAAAATTAATGTCTCTCTGGCTCCTGCAGAGTTCTCCAGGGAGAGTCTATTAGAAGCTGCAGGTGGACTCGAGTGCCCCCTCTCCAAGGACAAAGAGGACTGTTCCAGCGTTGCCAGCGTGGCAGATCCCTCATCGCAACAAAGCAACGCACAAGCAGGTACACGAGAGTGAAAAGAGCCTCGATACACAGGCATCCTCTCCTCTCAGGGGACCCTTCATCATCTGTTCACTAGGCAGGGTTTATTTAGATATGTTAAACAGTTCAACAGGCTTGGCTTGGTGTCATGTAATCATGGCTTGTCAACAAACATCTGTGAAGTGGCTTTGATCCACACTTCACAGAGCTGAAATACCCTGGGAGGCAGCAACATGGGAAAGTGGAAAAATATGTTCAGGGGGCTGGTGGGGTTGGGTGTTCCGTCATTACGATAGAGTTTTGTTTGCTTTTTAATTTCTTTCCATATTTCTTCCTGTCCCTCTACCTTTGATCTGCTGCACGTGAACCTATTCTCTCAGAAAATTTTGTTTGCTGCGACAAATTACTGGCTAACACTTTGTGTAAATCCAGTTGAAGTGTGCATGTATAAAACGCCATCATGATGGATCCAATCACTGATAACGAAGGCTTCTATAAACCTTCGCTATGAATTATGGCGTCTTACCGTGTGTTCAGGGTTCATTTTAGAGGCAGCACGATTGGATACAAAGTTAATGGAAAGATGAGATTGGATGCAAATGCAGCTGAAAATGTTTCAGGATGATTTGTGAGGATTAGAAAAAAGTTTTACCAAATATTTACTGTTCAGCTGCAAGGGTCCATTAAATTCTCCCTGCCAGGATGCTCTCTGTCTCTCCATTGTCTCTCAGTCTTTTATGTCTCTGTCTATGTTTTGCAGACACAAAAGCAGCAGCATCCAGTGCGAGTCAGACGGCAGAGGAGAAGACAAAGAAATGCAGCCTGGAGAAAGAGAAGTAGAGTGGTCTTCTGTCTGTCACCGCGCTGCTCAGTGTGCTCAGCCAGCCCAACACAATGAAGGAAGATTGTGTCGACAGATCCACATTTTAGATACATCAGGGCATCTGTGTTCCTCCACAGTCAGGCCTTAGTGATCAACCCAAGAACAAGAGCAGCGTTTCTACAAAGACCCCGTGTAAAGGGGTGATTATTTCATTCTGTTTGTTTTCTATAGCTTCCCCTGCACTTAACTGAAACTAGCTTACTGTATGTATGAACCAGACTGGGAGTTACTACCTAGTTAATGGGAGGGAGAAAGTCTTTTCCTGTCCCAGTCATGCAGTCACTATCATAAACCACCAGGACTCCCTTTTAATGTTCAAAGGCCACAAAGATTCTATTTGCAGTCCTTTTAGACTGTTTCTATCACTGAATATGTGCCATGACCTCTGCAATTATTGTTCCATCTCAAAGCAATAAAATGTTTTTTTGTACCTCATAAATAACTGGGACCGAAAACATCACTATCAAATTGAAATGCTATCATTCAATCCCAGTGAGTTAGATGCCGAATCTTAAATCAGACTGCACATCTGGGTTGACTGACAGTTTAAATTAAAAAATATAATTACATATGTTTACACAACTGGATTGGACATCTACAAGTATGTTCAGGAAGTCCAACAAATTCAATTCCATGTTTGTTTTTGTTGTTGAAGGATACACAGCTGCAATGATTAGTCAATCAATTGATTTGTTGATCAACAGCAAATTAATCAGATACTATTTTGATATTTGATTCATCGTTTTGATTTATTTTTAAGAATAAATGCTATAATTCCAGCTTCTCCAGGGCTCGGGACTGGTAGTCTTCTACAACTGAACAAAATGTTTTGGGGTTTTGGACAAAAAAAAGGCATCTGAGGACATCATCTTGAAATCTGGAACATTTTATGGACAAAACGATTAATGATCAGCAAATTTATTAAAGGAAATAATCATTAGTTGCAGCCCTAACAGCACACACATCTGCTCTGTTAATCACTTTTCTCGTGTTCTCCTTGGAGAAAAAACATCAGAAGCCCAAAAGGAGAAATTTCTATTACATAATTTCTAGTTTCATGATGTCGCCCCCTAGTGTTGCACAGATGGAGACCTTTTTTCCATCCACCCAATCAAATTGCTTCATTTTAAACATAAACAGACAGCAGCTACAGGAGCCTGCAAACATTCGCTTCCCTGCTGCAGTCTCCTTCTCATCTAACTGACTAACATGAACACACGTCTTGTCCTGAAAGCTTGTCGAGCAAGGGACCAAACAAACAAACATTCACCGGGGAAAAGTGGACTGCTGACGTCAGGGCACAGGTGGGAGAGCTACACATTAAACAGCATGTAAGCGTACCTGAGCTGCTGGTGTGGTCCTCACCTTTCAGTACCACTAACAACACGTTGTCTGTCACCTGACTTGTAGGCTGTAAGTTTACTTTGTCTGTCTTGCCTGTCAGTCGTCTATCTGCTCCCTGCTGTCAATCAAACACAGACACGCCCCCCAGCTGCTGGAAATAAAAGAGCATTTCTGATATTTCCCCTCCAAAAAAAAACCTATTAATACATTTTAAAACGTGTTGACATTACCTTTGGCCTCAAAAGGGACTAAATCTGATTTGGATTTGAATTTGAAAGTAACAGGATAATATCCCAATTAGTAACAATGAGAAGTAATCTTACAGTAATGCACTGCTAACCAGACTTTTAGCAGCCTAATTGTGTGGTTGTTAAGAAGCAGAGTCCATGTCTGCAGAAGCATTTGCATATTTTCATCTAACAGGGGAAAAACACATCTCCAGCGACCAAATTACACCTTTATATTTGACCCTTGAACCCCCTCTGGGAATCTAGATTTTGCTTCAAAAACACCTTCCTGCGCTGCACGGTGGGGCAAGCAGGTAGTGCGCGTGCCTCACAGCAAGAAGGTCGCAGGTTCGATTCCCGGGTCAGGCCTTTCTGTGTGAAGTTTGCATGTTCTTCCTGTGCATGCGTGGGTTCTCTCTGGGTACTCCGGCTTCCTCCCACAGACCAAAAACATGCTCATTAGGTTGATTGGTGACTCTAAATTGCCCCTAGGTGTGAGTGTGAATGGATGTGTGTATGTGCCCTGCGATCGGCTGGCGACCGGTCCAGGGTGTACCCCGCCTCCCGCCCGTTGACAGCCGAGATAGGCTCCGGCACCCTGCGACCCCGAAAGGGATAAGCGGCATAGAAAATGGATGGATGGAACACCTTCCTGCATGGCACTGAAAGGACAGTGACCTTTCCCCTCAGTCTTTACTGTGCTTCATTTTGTACAAAAGCTAATTTGAACAACCAATCAAACACTTTGAGTACCGGGCACAAATTGTAATTACTGGCTTTCTCTTTTAATTCTAGTTTTGTATGAAATAGGGACAATATAAAGCAATCGCCGCACTCTTAAATGTTATTTCATCCGTTATTTGTATCACTGAAGTGGCATTATTATGTAGACTATGTGACAATCCTTCCATAACCTTCACATTATATTCAACATGTCAGAAAGAAATTAAACAAACTGAAACAGAGAAGTAAAGCCACCGTAGTATTGATGTCACTTGAGCAGATTAATCAGCCACAGTGTGAGCAGTTGATTTCTCAGCTGCCAACAATGACCACCATGTCCACGATGAACGAGACAGACCGTAAAACATTCCTGTGCAAGCTTTTGTTTTTTCCTCTGCAGTGTATTTATGGGCCATGTAACGTTTGTTCTGTTTTTGAATGGTAATAGTGTACATGACTTAAATCTGGGGAGTTTTGTTCCAATTTTACTTGAATTGATCAATGATTACATCTGTAATCTAAATTTGTTTGATACAATAAAATGTTTAAATTGGTGATTGGCTGTTTTTTCTCTCTTTTACACTGATCCAGGCACAGTCTATGAATTTTGCACCCAGTCAAGTTGAAAGCATGTTTGACAATCACAGGCAGCATGATGTCCGCTCTCAACTATTTTTAGAGATCTTGACTATCCAGAGCACATAAACCAGGATCTGCTTCCCCATTAAAACGTCAAAAAAAGAGGTATGTTAGGGGAAAGTCTCCAAAAACTTCACTGCACCGCTGGTCATGTGTTTGGTAGAGGTTGACTTCAACTACATCCTAAAAATAGGCGCTCTGCCAATAAATAATTCAATGTACTCAGACCCAGGAGCATAAAAACGAACATACATTTTTCATACACAGAACTGGTTTTCACAAATATATTTTGCAAGACTGCTGCAGTTTCAGCTACATGATACAGACACTTCCAGTTGTCTTCTACGGCAGCCTGTGTGAGGTCGATCACAAGTTTTTGCTGTGAAAGCATGTTGTGAGTTATCACTTTAGGCGGAGAGCACAAGCTCCACGCTGCACATTGATGTTCTGTATCAGGGTGAGACACTCTGATCATAAGGCTTGTGGAAGGAATCTGCAGCTAAATGTGGGATATCCTGCTGGAACGGTTTGCTGAATTTGCTTTTGATGTTGCAAATACATCACACACAATGTGTTTAAAAAGAAAAGATTGGTGGGTTGTTTTTTTTTTACTGTTTTTGTGTGTTCAGATCAAGCACATTTAATGCAGAAGTAACTGAAATGAGTCTTCAATTCTCATTTATAGTTTCCAGCCTCCGAGTTGACTTGAATGTAGAACAGCTTCATTTGTCCTCACTGTCCTGAGATGAAGAAAAGTGAAGATGCACCTGAAAACTGCTTAATTGACGATTGTTGACGGTGTGAAATCCGGGATTGAGGCTGAACCCTCCGGGTTACCCTGGAGCCAATTCTCTCACTTTGCTCTACAGCTCCACCAGCTGGGAGAGCAGAGAACTGAAAGGATTGGCTTTCCAGACATGAGACAGATTTTAAGGGGCACTTGACTTTAAGCAAAAGAGGGTCTAGCAAAAATCACTCTTAAGTTGTATTGCAGGAGGTTTGACATCATGGTTTTGGATTATGAAACTTGACCCATATTTAGGACTAAACATCATGACATCTTGGCCTCTGTTACATCTATTTTGAACACACTACTTGAACATCCTGTCAGCTTCATTGAAATGCAATGAATTGCTGCAGAGAGACTTTAAATGTTCTTTAATATTTCAAAGACATTTCTAACAGTTTTACTGAAGTGTTGGAGCACTATTGAAAATGTTATGTTTCAGGTAGGAACTGGACTCAATAGCAGGCACGCAGACAGGGAGTGAGGGAATAATAGGTATTTACTGAATGTGCAATGAGGAAACTCATATCTGGGAACAGCAGGTGAGGCACGAGGTTCTGAGGTGGACAGCAGGTCATAGATGTGCTTGAGTGCACAAGTGGTGAAAAAACTTGGTGAACGACAACATCACTAAACAGTGCAAACAATCTGGCAACAAGTCTTCAGCAGTCCACAGTCTTTATACTGCACTGATTGTGATGAGTACCAGCTGAGTAGGACCAGCTCCCAGCCACCTGGAGAGCCACGTACAGCCTCTGCCAAAAAAAAAAAAAAGAGGCACAGGAAACACAACCTCCACACCTCTCCACAGCACACAATGACCAAAGTTCGTCAAAGCACCACATTATGGTTAAGAATCAGACTCAGGTGTACTTGTGCTGCGTGAAAACCCACTGCCCAACAGCTTTGTGACAGAGAATTGGGTAGTGATTTATATGCAACATCACCTCTAACAGGCAAACATAAACAACTTAAAATGACTGCAAGTGGCTTTAAAAAGGGGAATTCATATCAGAAAAGTGGGTGAAAGTATCACCTGATTTGGCTTTTTAAGTCAAAATGTGCACTAGGCATCATTTCCTTTCCTTTTACAGTTACTGGATTCCCCCAATAAGCCTCTGAATGTGATGGAGCCTCTTTTTTAGACCTGGAACTGACTGCAAAATAAACTTAAATTCAAAAGATTCAGTCAAATCCTTTAACTGGTTTAACTAAAAACAACACAGTCCCACCAAAACCAGGCCAGCCTAATGAAGAATCAACACCAAACTTCACTCATGACAAACTGACATACTCTCAATGTTTATTGCAGCGTTAAATGATGTGTGTACAGTTCAAACTACTAAAGGTAAAATGTTCATTACAAGTGTTTAGGTGGCAAATTAAATTAATTAACATGCACTATACTGGAGAACATGACCAGCATGTACACCTTACATTTAAATTATCATCGTATACACTTAAAATAAGACATGAGGATGTTTCTGTGAATACACTGCATCTTACCTTGGGAAGATGATATTAACCTTAAACCACCCCTCCCTCCACCTCCACCCTTTGGCACTGTGGTTTGTGAGTTGTTGTTTTTTTTTTTTTTTTACAGACATAAAGTAACTCAACATTAACATCAGTTAAGTTTTGTACAACCCTGTTTCAAAAAAAGCTGGGATGCTGTGACCCATAAATTAAAAATGTGATGATTTGCTAATCCTTTTTGACATATACTCAACTGAAAACAGTACAAAGACAATATATTTAATGTTTTACATCACAAACTTTTGGATATATTTGCTTATTCTGAATTTGATGCAGCAACATGTTTCAAACAAGTTGGGACAGGAGCAACTAAGACTGGGAAAGATGTGGAACGCTCCAAAAACACCTGTTTCACATTTCACAGGTAATCAGGTTGATTGGTAACAGGTGACAGCATCATGATTGGGTATGTATCAGGAACACTTTATAAAACTGTTGCTGGTGAACACAGCTCATTTGCAAAAGAGTGTATTCTGTTTTTATTTATGTTTTACACAGCGTCCCCACTTTTTTGGAATCAGCGTTGTAGATATTTCATGAAAAGAAAAGCACATATCGTAAATGAAGTCCTGTCTACTGTTTTGAATCTGTAGTGGGGTCTTGCAGCGATTTTTCTGTCAGCTCTTCTTGTCTGGATCTCTGCTCTTTTGTCACACTGGGGTCTGAAAATCCTGGAGGATATAGGGGATTGGAAGAGGCATTGGAAAATTTTGTTAAGCTGAAAGGGAAACAATGTCTGTATCTGTTAATCTCCTCATGAGATCACCACAAAATGAATGTAGATAGCAAATCAAATCAGTGAGACTGAGCGCATTTATGGAGCAAAGTGGCTTTGTCCCTGCCAAAAAAATCAGTCACATATCTAGAAAAAAGATCTTTTCCTCTGCGCTCGCAGAGGTTGTCAAACCTTTCATGGGTGATCATTTTACATCTGAATTGTTGCAGAAGGAGACAGTAGAAAGCTTTTCTCAAGACTGTGATGTGGTTCACCTTGCTGTGAATTTGTTAATGCTATGCAATTAAGTATATAAATTAAATTAGGATACATCTTAATTTAGTTTATTTCTTCATCATTTAAGCTTAACATAGCTCTGTGACATCACACTGTGGATACAGTACATTCATAACATGGATGAATGGATCGGATCAGTGGATACATGACATACCGTTGGAGCCACTTTCCTTCCATTTGAGCTTGTTGTCTTCGGTGTGTCGTGTCCACGTGGAGCGAAAGCTCACCAGCTCGGCTGTGATGTGGGCGAGACTCCACTGCAGACCTCTGGAGCTCTCCTTCCACAGATTGCTATTGAGAAAACAACACTGCTGTGTCTTGTGTCTTTCTTTCAAGCTGTTACTTTACTACTTTAACTTAAATAACCTACTTAAGTTACATTATGTACAGTAATGTACTTATTTTAACTCATGATCTTTTCCTAAATCTAACCGAGCACACGCTGTGACCTTTTGGCAATGTTAACGATGTGAGGACGAGGCCATGAAGCTTGTCGCTGGTCGTCTCCGATGGTGGTGTATGTAGTTTTGGGAGTCACTGGCCGTCGACCCATTCAGTCATGAATGTGTTAGTCATCAATGAGTTAGATGAGAAGATCGATTCCACTCTCTGTTCTGCTCTTTAAATACGAAGGCCTGGTTTGCAGGTGTCTTGTCAGCACTTTTACACCTGTCTCTTTAATAACTGAGATTTATGGGGATGATGCTTTCCTGGTCTGTGTGTTACCTGTGTCTGTTGCAGGGGTCTGGTGGACCTGGGTTCTCCTCCACCAAAGGAATAACGATCTTTTCAGCCATGTCCGTCAGCAGAGAGAACGTAGGATACACGATGAAGTCTATGAAACCTGCATGAGCAAATGCATTGTATGAAAACATAACAAAAACGAGGATCATTTATAAATAATGAGGGATGATTTTTAATTGGTGTCTATTAAAACCTTTGCGTGTATTTTATTTTTTAGAAGTTTCATGACTGGAGCAGCCAAAAAAAGTGTGAAACTAGATCTCTTTTAAAGAATAAAAGGGAGGGAAGAATATGATTGAGAGTGAAAGAACCACGTTTTGGAAAGAGTTCAGTGAGACGTACCAATCTGGGACTCGGCTACCAGGGTGCTCTTTCGATCACACAGAGGAGAGAAGGGCAGGCCGAGCTCCGCCTCTCTATCACCCTCACAAAGATAGAAAGAGAGAAAGAAAGGATATCTTAAAGGCCGTCCCACACATCGCCTGAAAATAACTTTTTAAAGGTTATTTGACTCCGACACTCGCCACCTGAGGCTCGCTCAAAGAAAACTTTATGGAGAGCTTTATAGAGAGGCTTATTTTCATCTTCTCCATTCTATTTCTTCTACAAGTCCAGGCAGTGAAAAGAGAGCGAGTAGCAACTTATTGCTCTTACTGGAAATCCACTCAGCCAGTCCTCTCTGTTTTTAACTGGCAGGCCTCAGTCGGCCTTAGCTTGAAACTAAAGGCATTTAAAGTAGGTTGTAAGAAGGCGTGATTGACACTTTTCTCCTTCAGTAACTCAGACATAAACACTTCCTACACCTGATTGGATGATTGGGTCTCTTGCTGAGCTGTCACTGCTCTGAGAAATCAGGCCATCAGATCTGAACACTTGGCCGAAAGCTTCCTGAGCAATAAACCGAAACCAGCTTTGAAGTAAATATCGGGCGAGATGCAGAACCACGCTTCATTTGATATCTGTAACGCCTAATCTAAGCAAACCGTCAAACAATCCCTCCTCAAGGTCCATTTAGTAGTTGTTCTGCAGCTTTCAATTATGCAGCATGATTCTTATCCGCAGATGAAACTGCAAGTTTTTTTCTGTCATCCATGTTAGCTTAAAACATGAATTCCATAACAACCAATGAAGATGATGTTCGCCAAACTCAAAGCTCCAAAACAGCTGCTAAATGGACCTTGAGGTGTATCTTCTGTTGTCTGTTGTGACTCTGGACAAGTGTGAACATCCAATTATCTATTTTTGACGGATTATTAACATCCAAATCCATTCAGGCTCTCCATTTCCACCCACTAGCTGAACCCCCTTGAGCTTCTCTCAAAAAATGAACATTTGGAGATAAACCTCCTGTAACCTCATTTGATGTTATGCACTGTCACGTGGTCTTCACTCACTTTAAATGCTCATACCAATATATCCGACTCTCAAAACAAACGTCATAATATCATAATAATCCAATTCTTAGTCCTTTGTAGCACAATGCATTCTATTAACCCACTCAAATCTATTATTTATATTGCTATTAATTTTATATATCATTATTATATTTTCATAAGTTCAACAAAATAATCCTCAACCTCAAAGGTTAAGCTTTGTCCTCCTTTTGGCTTCAGCTAAAGATGAAGAATGAACTCGTCGGGGGTTTCGGAGTTTTCGACAAGCTCGATTGATCGGATTAAATCTAGTGTAAACATGAGTTTGTGAGATCTGGTGTGGCTACAAACGTTTCAAAGAGACTCCCCTCACTTTGACTGTCACTGCTTCATACCTGAGGTGCTATTGATGTCGTCTTCTTTTGCTTTGACGCAACAAACCTCTTTGAAGGTTTCCCGTTCTCCCTCTGACTCTCAGACGAGTCATTTACAAAACACTTGAGCTGTTATTAGGCAACCTTTTGACTCATCAGTCGCGCTGAGATAATGACAGATCAAGCCAGTCAGATAAGAACAGAGTAGTGTGAAAGAACAGCAGAGAACAGAGTGCAAATGATCTGAGCTGACGTTCGTGAAGGGAAAACTTCTCTTTATGATACTTCAGTGGAAATGTTCCACATCAGATCTGACATCAACGCTCACAATGAGACTTGACAATACAAAACAAAAACTGCTGAGACAAAAACAACACAGTAACTCGAAATCCTTGGTGGTACGAAAGACACTTCTACGCAATATTATCCCAACTTTTTTCTCTATTATATTTATTCATGTAACTGACATATTTTCTGTTTGATGTCCCTGCATAACGATGTTTTTTTTTCCACTATCAGTGAAACAATTTGCTGTGTGAGAGAAAAAATGAATTTGGACCAATTAATCATTTAAGGCTCATTTCTTAAACAGAAAGAGATCAAAACTTTCTGGTTTGGCTTCTAAAATGTGGATATATTGTGGGCAGTTAGTCTTCTATGACAGTCATCTGAATCTCTTCATCACATTTCACAGTTAAATGAAATTACACCCACTTAAAGTCAGACAAACAAACCAACGATGCAGTCAAACTATTGCTGGAAGCAGCAGCGTCGCTAATAAGCTCTTAACCACACATGAAAGCAGGATGGACCATTAATACCAAATATTTTAAGAGCAAAGCAAGTCCTTTGTTTAGCTTCTCCGTCATATAAAAATGGCTTTTACAGCCTTCTGCAGTCAGAAATCCTGTGAATGAATTCAAAGCAACCATTGCTTCATAATTTATGGTCTCTGGGTGTTAGTTCAACATGGTGCCATTAAAAATGGCCCTCATGTGCCTGCTTGGGAAAGTAATGTCTGTCTGAAATGAACAACATGTTTCTATAAACTGTTTGTATCTTTGTTTCATATTACTTTTATTTTCTACAAAACAGAGACTAATGCACCCTGCTCTTTACACTAAAAGGAATAGTTCATCATCTTGGAAAATAGACTTTCCCGCTGTTACCTCCTATTAGCAGCCTGATGCTAAGCTAAGCTAAAAGGCTGCTCCAGCTGCATACAAGCCATTCATAAAATGACTAAACCAACACCAGTTTGACTGTTGTTCCAAAGAAAACCCAATTACGAGGAGTTAAACTAACTTGAGCTTTGGAAATAACCCAACAGCAGTTTGATTAATATTCCCTGGAGTGCACAGTTCAAAAATTTGATTTAGGAAAATAAATCAAAACAGAGATGACTGTTTTTGTAAATGAACCCTTCTTCATACCTTCCAGAGAGGAGACTGGTTTCAGTCAAATAAATGCGTTCGCTAAAATGTCGAACTATTCCTTCTAGCTTATCTCGTGTTCTGGCCATATCATCGCACAATAATCTAAGTGGGATAAGACTAATGCTTGAGTTAAGAAGAGAACAGAGGAAGAGAATCAGTCACGTTGTCAGTTCAGGTCTATTAGAGTTCCTACCTGCCTGAAAAACTCCTCCATCAGGGCTTTGGTCCAGCGAGAGTGCAGCGCCCAGGGCTTAGATGGATGGCTTATGTCAGCCGTGTGGAGTAACAGAGACAGCGCTTTGGGCTTGTCAATCCTGTTGAAGAAAGCATGATGCACTTTCTTGTTTTTTTTGTTGTGTTGTGTATCTCAGACATGCCTAAAAGGCAGACTTGACACCAGCCAGCGTGACACTAATTTGCTCGCCTGCGTCTTTGTGCGGGACGTTTTAATCAGCTGAGTCTGCCCTGAATGTTCATCTGACGGCCTGTTGGTTACGCAGCACAGCATGAAAAACAGTCCATTGGCGTTACCGTTCTTGTTGCTGAAGACAGGCCTTCATCCCTTTGACTTGGAGTAGGTGGGAGGACATGTCCGTGGACAACACCATCTCTATAACAAGCGATCGCAGCTCCCTGTAAACAAAGACACATGGACACACGCAGTTTACCAGCTGCCCTCGGGTTGTGGGAAGGGGCCGTGTGGAGTGAAAACGACAGGCACGAGGACTCAACGCTGTTGAACCCTTTTTAGATTTCCTGATGGATTTTCTTGTTGCCATGGTAACACTGACTGCTAGAAAAGCTGTTACAGTGCGCTGCTGGTGTTTATCTGTGGTGATATCTGCAGAGCTCTCCCATGAATAACACAGTCGCTTACTGTAACTGTGACATGTGATGCATCAGCCTCCACTGATGTATGCACAGCTTACTGTCTATTACACGAACTGTGATGTACTGCAGAAACTGATTGTTTACTTTTAATTATTTATTTACATTATATATAGCAAATGATAAAATACAATCCTTGGAGCTGACTGACCACAGTGTTGGTCACGCAGTGACCGTGGCTCATTCACTATCTCGCTGTTGACTAATGAATGAGTCACTAAACAGCAGTAGTAACGAGACCTTTCATTGATTCCCAAAGGAAACATTTTATCTCAGGAGATCAGAAGTCCGGGTCAACTTTAAGGTCAATTCAAGCTGAAGAGATGACTGCCCTCTCAAGGTCTTTCACCCCTTTCTTTCTATATTTCAACCCGTATTTCAACCCGAAGTCCACCAACACCTTTACGCCACTCAACTATATATTTTTCGAAAAGGTAAAGCATTATTAAATATTTTTCTTGCTGTCAAGAAAACTTATGAAAAAACCCAAACCAAGTCTGACTTCTCTGCCCTGTTTGTGACACATCCAAACCCATTTTTTATCTATTCAAGCTGTAAATCTTTAACAGATCATAAATGTATAGTTTCATTAAAAAAAAACAACAACAACAATTTTTTAGGGAACTACTTTCTGCTGTGGATTAACACACATTTGGTGGTCTCGTGAGTATTAACAGTTTAGCAGCAGGATGGCGGATGTGGTAGTGACTGTTTGTTTTTTGCACGATGGAGGTCAAAGGAATAAGCTATGCTAGCTACAGGCTAAGGCTACACAGACTTACTTGTTAATAGGATTAATGCATTGTTGGCTTCTCGAAGGATTTGCTGGCAATAAGAGAAATCTTGAACGTTATTTTTTCATTTGAAAATAGATGTTCTTGGATTTTGTTCAATATTTTCCATTGAGCTTTCTGCAGAAAGTGTTATGACTCATATTTTTGTTGTATAAACCTTGAGAAAGACTGTTGCCCAACATTTCTAACCTTTTTCTATTTTAGTCGGTGAGTTCTCAGATTGTCTTCTGACAGAAAGAGAGCGACTGGGAACTTGGTACATTCAGCTGTGTAGTCACGTAGGTGGAGAGCAGCATGGTAAGGCTTTTCCCAGAAAAGAGCTCTTCATGCCATTTGTTCAAAATGCATCCTGGTCTAATGGGTTAATGTGAGTATCTCTTCAGTGAGGTATTTCTCTCCCTGTAACACTTGCGTTTGCTAACATGCGTTTGTTTAAGTGTATAAAGATCTTGCATTTAAACTGCAATGGCTTTTTGCATCCAGCCTGAAAGTAGAACAAATGCTCAAGAAACGTCTTACTGTGGTGAATGAAGCACAGCATTAGCTCAGACAGAGCACTGAAGTTGCCCTCATATTGGCTCATTGACACAAGCTGTTTCATTCATGCTTTGCAATCACTGGCTTGTTTACAGCTGGACCAGTTTCATTAATGTGGGTGTACAGTGCAGCCATTATAACCTTCTTGCTGTTACTCCACTGATACTTTCAGACCAACACTGTTTGCTGCTGCAGCTCTCTGAGAGTTTTCTCAAAGAATCTGTGCTTTTTCTGACAAATCTGTGTAGCAATTGGTCAACAGCTTGACCTGTCTCTGAATCTGAAACGCCAACGAGCGGCACATTTTTAGATGGCAAAAATGTTGTGTCTTACATCCACTCCTCTCTTGTCAAATTAGTGAAGATGTTCATTTGGTCGTCCTGCAGCAGGCGAAATGCCGCACTCAGGTGATGACTTTCCTGCACCGAGCGATCGTTGTAGATCAAAGCAAACTCTGACCTGGCAGACAGAAAAAAAGCAAGAGTGTGAGTAAAAATGCAGCTGTACAAGTCTGTCATGGTGCAGGAAGAAGGAGGCGGAGGTGAGAATGAGATAAAACCAGAGTCCTCAGGGAGTAATTTAAGCACTATGACTGTAGGTCTGTAATGATGAATTTAAAAGTGCTGAAGAGGGAGTGGGATGTGATAAAAACTGCCACCATGTGGGTATTAATGGCTCGGTATAGCAAGTTAATTAACTAATTTCTCAATCACGCATCCTGTGTCCACTCATTTGCATAATCAACTTTATTAGAATGGGGGACAAAGTACTCTCTGAAAAGTTTTCCAATTAGTGATTATTTTGAAGCTTCCCCAAAACCCATCACAAACATAAAATACAACACTCGTGAAAATGTCCTCAACGACAACACTGAGTTGTGTGTTAAAGTGGTCTTCTGGGGGCTGTAAAAAGTTTGTAGTTTCATCCTCCACACAGAATGTGGCCACAGCTTGAATTCATAATGGTCACAGTGGAGTTTAATGACAAAGAAATGTTCTGTACTGTCATGTAAGGTAACACTTTATTTTACAGATCTGTAATTTCCTCATACGGTCATCTCCTCAGAGGATAGCATCCTGGTAAAAATATGTAATTCGGTATTAATGGGACTAAAAGAAGAAATTAATGTCTTCTTGGGACTTTTGATGGCTTCTGTGATGTTTATTATTATGTACATTTAATTAGACATCAGCAACCCCCGGTCCCTCCTGTGACAGACAGCTGATAGCCAGGGTGCAAACAATCTAAACATGCACGCTTCCTCTCTTCCTCTTCTGACTCTGATGAAATGTTATTAGCATTAAAAAGCTCTTTGTATAACAGAGGGATCCAGATCTTAACAGGACCAGTTCACTGTGAAGTGTTGCGTTTATAAGGCGTCATTAATTTCCAGACGAATTTCCTTCAAAGAACAACTAAATTAAAGCGAAAGGAAATAAATATTTATTATTTCTTTGTTTTTGGAAACTTAGTTCTTAAGCCTTTATGCCTGTTGAAAAATTAAAAAAGCATTTTTGCAAGTGCACTGCTGCACACTGACTAAAAGATTTATGCTAATAATTAATTGTAATTAAAGAGTTAATTGGAAATGAACCAACAGAACACTCTTTCCTTTTACTCTATAATTACCACCAAATTACATGGTGATTTTGAGGAACGTTCATATGAATTGGCGGTCGCTTATCAGTTCCTTTTTATGAATTCATAGGCAGCCATAGCACCAATAAAAAAAGCTTAACAGTAACAAAGCACACTTTGTACCATGACTCTTTTGGGAATTCATTTTTCTTCTTGTGGTCACACACAGAAACTTCAAATGCAACGCAGTCTCGTCCTGCAGAGTTATGCACAGCCTCCATCAGAGCCTCAGAGCTTAGAGGAGCCTCACTGCACGACATGAAGCTGTTTATTCAGTCATATTTCGGTCAAATGTTGTGTCCGGAGAACACGGGTGGACAGCAAAGCAGGACAATTTTTCTAATACTTTTTTCCATGAAACCATCATGAACTCAAGCTGCCTTCACATGTTCTTCATGAAGTAGGGAACAACAAAGTTATGTCAGCCAGAGTCTCCAGCCTACAGGAGGAGGCTCACATGATATATTTAAAGTAGATACTGTTTAGTTCCCGCAAATAAGACATGTTCTCTTATTGTCGACAATTATTGTTCCCACACTAAGGCATGATGATGATGATGATGGGTGCCAAGAGACTGCGTTCTTCATCCCTCCTATGTGGAAAATCGACATCTAAAAATACTGTGTTCCCTCCGTGAAGATGTGTTTGCTTTAGAGCGCTCTGTCTCTCTCTCCCTCCCTCTCTGTTTCTAAAATTGCACAAAGGCCTTTAAAACACACTACCTTACTATTTCTACATTCCCTGACTTCTCTTACTATTTTAACATTTCACAACAGGATGAAGCGTATATATAGCAGGATAGAGTTACTAAAATATGTTTCAGACAAAGAGCTTACTTTGTGTGGATGTGAAAGTTGTTTGTGGTTCCCGTGTGTTCGTAGTCATGGATGGCTGCCGCAAAAAGGGACGCCATCACCTCAAGTTCTGTCAGCCAGTGCTTGATAGACACAAAGACACAAGAGACAAAGCAAATGAATATAAAAGCATAGCGTATGTGCAGCCGGGTGCACATGCTGTACTGTGAAAGAGCTGTTTGTACAGGCCTGTCAAATATGTCAGCATAGTGACATGGGAACAGACAGTTTACTGATTTATTGTAGCAACGTCTCAAAGTCATGATTTATGAAATAATCTATCAAAGAACAACTGAGTGATTCTTTCCATGTGTGTATATACAGATTGAATCACTTAGGGATAAAGCTTATTTTTCCTATTTTCAACAAATCCAACTAACAAGTATTACCTACACAGCCAATCATATTCCCCTGTGCCATCGACCTCCACTGCTGTCCAAAAACTATTAGCAAGACTCAGCCATTATAGCAGCAGATGCTAAAATGGGAACAATATCAATGTTAACATCAAGATATTTAGCTAGCAGGTAAAATACTCACCATGGTTACTATCTTAGTATGTTAGCATGCTAACATTTGCAAATTAGCACAAACTATAAAGAACAACTGATGGAAAAGTCATTAGTTGTGCAGGTTTGTTTTGATGTTAGACTGAAAATTCTGAAATTATTCATCCTGAGGGGAAAATTAACATGTTGTGCCATGGAAATCCATCCAATAACAGAGGAAACATTTCACTCAAAACCACAAATGTCCACTTCATGGTGGAGCTAGAAGAAACGTGAGGAAGTCATTCAGCTTCATCCTCTGGGGAACATGAACATCTATACAAAGACTTTTGTGGCAATCCATCTAATTGTTGTTGAGATCATACAAAAATGCCACTGGTGTGGGTAAAAAAGCATAAGTGTGCCACACTGTTGTTCTGTATCTTTAATACTGGTGACTAATAAAGGTATATTGAATTGAACTGAATTTAGTCCACCAAAAAATTTGTATGTGTATAAATCTGAAGTTGCAAATACTTCCCAGAAGAGGTAAATCTAAAGCAACCATGGCCAGCTGTTTTAGGAAATCTCTTTGCCTTTTTTTTTCTTTTTTGGATGGATAGTACGTTTGTTACCTGTTTGCAAAGATTTATATCTTCAGTAGAAACAAATGGACATCTGAAAGTATTGAGAGACGGACTCAGGGTTGGATTATGCTCAAACGCCACGTGTTATCCAACCACACCGGAAATCAAAAGTGCGTTTAGTTGTTCTGGACGGCCACATTTGAAGGAGGAGTGAAAAAGCATCCGTCACAGAGCGGATGGAGACACGTTGTTCTTTTTAATATGGGACACATTTTCAGTCAGAGTCTCCTGGAAGGCATTCATAGAGTGACACTCTGTTGTTTACATGGAAATTTAAAGAAACAGATGAGTGGAAATGGGTGTGAATGTCAGATCATTAGTTCTGGAAAACGGCAAAAATCGTTGGACACAGCGCCACTAACCTAACATGCGAAGGTGTGTGGGGGAGGGGCGGTGGACTGAAAAGAAGTGAGCTGAGTTTACCACGAGCCCAGAGCGCAGCAGCAGGCAGTGCAGCGTCTGAGTCACATCAGCAGCGTGAACGTGGCTGTGGTACGGGTTGCTGTATTTGCAGTATCCTCTCTCCAATGCATTCAGGAACTCAGTCAGACATGAGATGGGGATCTGCAAAGTGCATTACATAATCATTAAAGCCAAAGCTGTGTTTCAAAATCCAAAGTTCACAGAGGTTGTGTCAATAATCACAGCTAAAACAGCTTGGATGTTGTAATATCAACAGGGCCTACAGTTTGCAATTTGCACTCATAATTTGGCAACCCATCGTTCCTTCAAACACCACAAACTGATAATAAAACCCAGATGTCTGATTATATCAAGAATTACAACACACATTTCCCACAAGTAGAGTCCAGGGCAGTAATGATCATGTTACTGTAGGATTTTTCATCCGAGGCACTGACATTCTTCATTTCTATGATAACATGTTGTATGGGAAGTGCACTATATACACTGCGCAATGAAATCTAAAGATAAAGGACCTTAAAACGACCGTTGAGCCCATATCTGGTGATCAGCTCAAAGAACAGAGTTCGTAGTGCGTGATCGGAGCTGGCTGCGTTCAGAGCAAACACGTCAAAGCTCCAGCGGTCAACATCCTGAGGAGAAGGAGAGTGACTGCGTTATTGATGCATACTTGTGGTGTGTATATGATCCCTTTTGTGATGTCTGATTTATTGCGCAAAGACACGATGCAGAGTGAGATTTATGGCTAGTGGAGGCTTACCCTGAGGCAGTTTACGACCGCCGCAGGTTGGTCTGGCATGGCTGCCGTGTAGGCCCTCTTGAACATCCTGGAATAATGCAATGTTTATGTTGAGTTCAGTTAAAGTTCAGATGTTGACACTGTGCAGCGAACTCGTCTCAGGAGCTGTTTATATAAATCCTCCAAAGTCCCTGTCCTCTTTGGAAGGATGTTTTAAAGAGAAAAGGAGGCTAATGTTTCACAGTCCAGTGCAGCTGTCTGTGTTTTCTGTGGCTGTGATTGTAACAACAGTGTACAAGCTTATATTAGTGTTATAGTACAGATGTGGAAATAAATCATTTACAGTGGGAATTTTACAGCATGAAGTGATTGTAAATAAAACATACAGCTGTATCACTGGTACTATTTCTCTTCTGTCGGAGCAGACAAGAATCAAACATGCTGATGAATCATGCAGGCCTTGTTGAAATTTAAAAAAAAAACACATAAACAGAGCTGAAACGAACATGTGTGTTGCTCTACCTCTCCACAAATATCCCAGCCTGCACTGCGTGCACGATGCTACGGAACTTGGGCTTCTCGTCGGAGCGTCGCACAGGCCGTCGAACCTTCTGGGTAAAGGTGGACGCCAGCCAGTCAGTGACTTCTGAAGGGACACCGTCTGACTGCAGCTGCTGGAGGTCGTCCTCAGACTCCAGACACTGTCTAAGAGAGACAACACATGCGTGCAAACAGTGATTGTTAGACAGATGGTCTAAAAATGACGATGTATTATGTGTAGTTGAATGAAATCTGGATTTACTGCTCACTATAGAGTGAACTGTTGAGTGTCTGTTGATACAGGAGGTTGTGTAGAGAATGATAGTGGTTTTGTTTTAACATATGGACCTTCTCTGTATAATGTCAGTAAACCAGAGGCCATAATCAAAGGTGGGGCTCTGCTCTTCCTCAAATCCACAACCATTTGTACGGTTGGAGCTCCAGGTCAGCACCAGGTCACCAGATGGTCAATCTCCCACCTGAATTGGGTTCATCCCCAGTGAGATGTCGCTTCATCTGCAAAGTGATTGATGACTGGAGGTGCAGCTGTTGCAGCATTGGTGGATGGAGCCTTGAGGGGGAAGGCGTCAGATCTGTCCCTTCTGGCTTTTGAGGTGTCTGACCTAATATAATAGACAGCAGAACTCATTCAGGTTCTTGGCCTGATGCAAATCACTAATGGACTGGTGGGCTTTAGGTTTGTAGTGGATCTGGCTGAGAGGTCTTCCAGAGTACAGTCGTTGAGCATCTGTCATTGCTTGCTGAACCTCTTCAAACCTATCGCTGTCCTCACCCTTGAGCGCTTCGTCGAGCCCACAGACTGTGTAACGTTGCTCACCCAGACCGTTGCTATCAGTCCCGGAAATATCACAGTCATAACAGTTCAAGCACACACAAATCACCTCCACAGCCTCCTCCAAAGTTTCCTCGCAGATTGGACATTTCATGAACTGTTTGTATCTACGGGGGGTAAAGTCGCCGAGGCCAATCACTACCAACGCTGTCTGTCCGCTCCACACAGTGTCCGGTCGGCCAGCTTGCGCTGTTTGCCGGCGGTGAAGCGTAAACACCGATCAGCATGAATGATCCATGACGCCGAGGGAGAAGAAACTTTGATTCAACAACTTCAGCACCCAGTGAGTTACCGAGGGATATAAAATGTTAATAAAACCTAGACAAAATATGTTCTCTGGTAGTAGAAACATTCTGCTATGATTAGTGGTCTCTACGTCGAATGCAGCCCTCAGGGGTTTCCGTAGTGTAGTGGTTATCACGTTCGCCTAACACGCGAAAGGTCCCCGGTTCGAAACCGGGCGGAAACATGTTTCTTTTATTCATTATGACACAACATTTGTCAACAAATGGCTGGATTCACGATGTGCTCACAGCCTTTACTGTCACTTAAATCCACGTCACAGCAAATGGGACCATTCATAATCTCTCATCCAGTCGCTCCAAGTCAGAAAATGACCATGTCGTCCTGCATTTGCAGTTCACTAAGCAGGTGCATTAATGCAGATATCCGTGGGAAATATGTGTTTGCCAGTTTCTCTGGTGTAGAGGTTGTCATGTTTGCCTCACATCTGCATGGCGGAGATACTGCCCACTATACTAACAAGGTCTACTGCCTCACCTTTATTGCACATGAACTTCTGATGCTTCTCCGGCATTTACATGAAGTACAGAGAGACACACAGACATATTTTTACTGCAGTGGACCTTGTGGACCTTTGTCGATGTTACCAGACCGTTTTTGTCTGAGCGTTATGGATCTGTGGATCACTGAGAGACATAATCGGTGAGTTGCCTCAGTGTTGCATCAATTTTAAGAAACGGTTGGTTGTCTGCTGTTGGTGGTTATTGTGCCTCCTGTTGTGATTGTGTCTTGAAATGGTTTGTGTCTAACGAGCTCTCTAACGATATACTGTATAAGTATAAATGTGAACGTACCGTTTGTGTCAATAGGCGGCAAGAAAAATGTACAAAAAGAAATTCCCCCACCATCAGAGCAGTGTGTGTGTGTGTGTGTGTGTGTGTGTGTGTGTGTGTTTGTTGTTATTGCCAATGTGACTGTTGTGAGTGACATTGCCACAGAACACCTACTCTGTACTAAAAATACATGTCGTCACACCTGTATATTCACCCCCCACCCCCCTATTATGGGTAATTGGCGACTTTAAATTGCCCATGGGTGTGAATATGAGTGTATATGAGTGTGAATGGTGTGAATATGAGTGTGAATGGCCTATGTGTGTGAGCCCTGAGACCCATGGGACAGGCTTCAGCCCTCTGCCATCCTGCAAATGATGAATGAGAATAGACACAGTGATGGATTGATGTTAGCTCTACTCTACTCTGACCAAATACAATGATCAGGGATTATTTCTTAGTTTCCTTTACCATGCAAATTAAAATTAATGTTTAAAAAGTCAACAGATTGGCTTTTCAAAATCATGTTAATCTACTGTATCCTACCTTGTTCCATCGAGGTAAACTGCCTCCAGTAACGACGCTGTGAAATCCAGATTCTTTTTGATTTCCTCAAAGTCGACATCTTTCTCCTCCAGCTGCCTCAGCATGCTCCTCAACCTGACACAAAACACAATTTATTCGGATGTGCTCACAACAAAATAAAACGGTAGATGCCCTTTTTGAAAGAACTGCTGTTTCACCAAGAGGCAATAGTGGGTGTGAAAGTGGTTACAGCAGTTTGGCATCAGAGTCTTCACATTAAATCGCACTGGGTACAGCAACAAAGGTTTTGGCTCTAAAAGAAAGGTCATTCTGAGCATAATGGGGACTTTGTGTGATCCAAGCTTTCTCTTTCTCTACACATTGGCAGCGCTTGTCATTGTCTTGAGTGAGTGAAACAAAATCCGAGAGGTGCTTGAACAACAGGTTGAGAAATCCTCGTGAAGGGAAAGAACGTGGAAGTGATTTAAATGCCAAGCTGTCCAAAGAAAGGGCATCAATAGTGCCAAATTTTCCATGAGAGGAAAACTTCCCATGGTTGAGGTCTTATGTAACCCACATTTTGTTACACTGAGCTCCATAAAAGAGATTTCTTTGAGTTTTTTAAATGTTGGCCACATTCTGATCTTGTCTGAGAACTTGTTGCCCTTTCGTGGTTTTTGAAACTTGTAATTGAGTTACGGTCGAGAGCTGGTGGAAATGTGTTAATCCCCTGCGGTGTAATGAAATGCTCGGAGCTCGTGTCACCTGCAGTGTCACCCACCTGCAGCGTGTTAATATAACCTCATCCCAGCAATGAATCCAGAAGCTTTCATAGCCCAATAAAGCTCTGATAGAACTCAAATCTTTCCACTGCGACTACGATTTTATCTTCTCTGTGGCCATTTGAAAGAGAGATTTACTTGATATGATGACATATTTGAGCCACAGATAACTCCTCTGAAACATTTTGGTGGGCTTCCCGTATGGTGCCGTGACCAGAATGACTGTGTTCGAACTGCGCCAGGCCACGCCGTGGAGCCAACTCCTGGGGATGAGACGCTCACAGCTTTTCAAGTGTTTATCACGCTGGCAAGGGCTTTCAAAAGCTGTTGAGTCATAAAAATAGCATGCATCTGAATGCCACCGCTCACTTTCAATCTCAGGCAATCCTTCGTGATAACACAGTCTTTTTTGTTTCAACTGCTCGCGGTAGAAGAGCTTCTGACAGGACGTTTACAGGAAATTACCCGTCAAGTGCACTCGTGAAACTTTGTTTATAGAGACAAATGACAAATCTTCCTCTCGCTCAGACTGTTGAATCTACAAACTGCATAGTGTCATCCTTACTAGGCACATATGAACACATCAGCGTAAAAGAGTTTGAATGGCATCAACCTCATCAGCACAAACTTTTAAATAGACTTCTGTGTCGTGTTCTACAGAGAAAAAAGGGGAACCAAACCAAAGAACCAAACTGTTAATCCACATCAGATCATATCTCATATCACATCACCACAAAATGACTTGTAAATATAGACTTTCATCCAGAAATGTGTGAACTTCTGGCAAAAATAACCCAAAAAACACCCAATAAAGTCTGAACCCTGCAGACACTAATGCATCAACGTGTTAACCAAAACAAAACCACATGACCCATCACCTCTGCAGCACATTTTCCTCCCACAGCTGAGATGAGTGTTCACACAGCCACTTGGAGTGACAAGTGTTTGCTCTCACATGCGGCTAAGTTTAGTCACAGAAAATCTTACATGAAATATCTCAAATCTGCTGCTAATCAAAAGTAAGACGAAGAACAGTATTTTTAAAAGCATAAGGTAAGAATAAACTTCTCTTTCTTTGCTTTGTGGCGACTGAGGTCTGCAGATATAAAATGTGCTGGCTGCTGTGTTATCTCTCGTCACTGTGCTGTGCACGGTGTATGCTTGACACAAATATTTCCATTGCTGCAAAACAATAAAACTAAATTAGGATATGATCCAGACAGCCTCACTGGACCAAATAGTGATTAATCGCGTTCATTTTAAAGATGTAGCATGTTCTGTAAAGTCCCCCAGCCTTATTTGTGCAGTATAAGACAGGCCAGATAGAGAGGTAACTAACTATGATATGAACTGTACTGATCTTAACCCCCTGTCTTACCTAGAGATGGGGATCTGCAGCCGTTTCTTACGGATTCGCACCAGTTCAGCCATTCCACACTCAAGCTGTGCGCTAATGGACCCCAGAGTTCAATAAAAAAACAATAAGAGGATGAAAAAGGGAAATTGTTGCAGAGGAGTAGTAAGCAGAAAAGTTCTCCAAACCACCAACGCAAAACTTTGTGTGTCCTGAGACAGACTTCTGTTTCAACAGCTCTCCCACCCACTTCTGGGGGGACCTACTCCACTTCACTCTGATTGGTTAGGCAGGTCCAAACTGTGTCAGTGTGTGCATGTTTCCGCGTGTGTGAGTGTCTTTGTGAGTGTTAGTGTATATGTGTGCACCCGTTGTGTGAAGTGTGAGTGAGTTGACCTCACTCACTGATGAAGTGTTGACTGCGGGGCTTTCAAGCCGTGTGTACTCAAATCCCAAATGAGAATTTTCCACCGCAGCCGCAAATTAGGGAACTACACAGAGAGTCTTTCACTGAAACCACCAGAGTCACCCGAACCGGTATACATAAACAAAGCTTGTCCTCAAAAGCCACCCACAACAGCCCGATGGGTGAACTGCTGTTCTTGATACTGCCGTGCGTAGAAAATGTGACAGGCAAAAAAATAAAATAAATAGACGTTGCTGTAACAGGTTGCCTCTTTTTTTCCACCATGCAAAAAGAAAATTAGAGCATTTACAAAATTTTTACAAGATGCAAAAGCTGCAGTGACAGATGTGGCAGCTTCAAGCACAGAGGTTCAAATCATAATGACATGATCAGTATTTACTCTAACAGCAGAGTCAAAATATTTTCACTGAAAATTCCACACCAATGTAAGTCAGCTGAGCGTTTTCCGTCTGGCAGTTTTCTGCCCAATGAGAAAACCTGAAAAAGGAAAACCTACAAGATCAGCAAGACAATGAAAGTCATCCCGAAACACTTTTACGGTTCTAAGGTTCTGAATCCTTTACTAGTCTTTATTTATAGATTATTGTGAGAGCTGTGTGACAACGTGGCTTGGGAAAGCCCCTGCCTGCAGTCCGCCTCCCTCCTTGCTGGGTCAGACTGACTCTCATGCTCCCATGCTCTTTGACATGGCACAGCGTATTGCAAAGATGAAGAGAAGTAACATAACGACATATGATTCTCCATCTCCTGTGTCGCTTTGAGCTGTTTGCTTTCAAAGGCAACGTTTAATGCTGTGCAGAAAGTGAGAGCACATAGAAATTGATGATGCTCCTCATGGTGTGACACTCGTATTCACACTGTGATGCATCTAGCGTCACTTGCAATCCTCATAACTAATTCCCCTTTGTGTGCTTTTGCTTTGCGCTGTTTTGCTTTCCTCCGTTCGTCCGTCATCCTCTCTCCCCCTCTGATGATGACGAACGTATACCCTCTGATCTCCCTCTGTCCACTCAGAGACCTGAGCCAATGATTACTCACAAGCTCTACACTTCAGAGAGAGAAATCTGACTTTGTGGCACCATAAATCACATTGAAATGTGTGTGTGTCTGCATGGGAACGAGATGTTCAAGAGGCTGAGGGTGCTGAGGGGCACAGAGTGGTCGTTTTTGTTTTTTCCAACAGTGCAATCAAATAGATTTTACCCAGTCAAAGGGTTTTTGAGTGAATACCCTTGTCAAAGGGTGAAAAGTTTATTATCTGAGGTTCCTCTGGTCTCCAGGATGAACCTCACACCCAGTCAACCATCTGGGTTTGATTAAAGGGTTGGTTCATCCAAATTCTGAAAGGCGTATTGTCTCACTTCCTGTAGTATTTCACTACACAAATAGTTTTGGTTTGTTTATTTGAGTTTTCTGCCACCACCCCAATAGTATGTGGATGGAATTTTGTTTTTGTGGTGCTCACAGCATTGAGGAGTCACATTTAAACTGAAAGTGTTATCTCTCTAGGGATAGAATACAATTTACACTGGAACTCGTTTTCTCAAAGAAATAGTCTCTGAACACTAACGACTGACTGCGCCAGTCACTCGGACCACCACTTTGAGCAAGACTGAAGTATCTCAACTGCTACAGGTTGGATTGTGAGCTTTTGCATAGACGTTCATGATCCCCAGAGGATGAATCTTACTGACTTTGATGATCCTTGACCTCCACCCTGACGTCAATACTGTTGGTTTCTAGTGAAATGTCTCATACATGAACAGATATTCATGTGCCCGTCAGAATGAATCATCAGGTCAAAATGTTTATTTTTCCAGCAGATCCACTTCAGTTGGAGCCTGATATCATTCCCAGTGCATCAAGTACCGTCATTTTTTTCATGCCCCCCAGCGTGACACATAAAGTAAACTTTAGCATCTGTATGAGACGCAGTTCGCTTTCAACCCACTCCAGTTATTTTATCATGAAACGTCTACAAAACCTGCAGCCTCAGTCTGTGCATTGTGCTATTTTGTGCAAATGTTAGCATGCTAACATGAGACAGTAACCATGCTGTAACATTTTCATGTTGTTATTGTCATTGTAAGCATGTTAGCATCCTCACATTAGCGTTTGCAGCCTCACAGAGAAGACTCACTTGCAAGATGAATTGTAATAACTTTGGTGATCCGTAGAATTTTCCTCTGAACCCATCATCAGGTGAAAATATGATCTTGAACTATTAGCATGCTAACATGCTAAACTGAGACTACGAACATATCTTGCAAAGTATCAGCATATTAGTGTTACCACTGTGAGCATGTTACAATGGTAGTGTCAGAATTTAGCTCTAAACATGCATTTAGCTCTAAAATATGCGCATGCTCGTTAGTAAATTTGAGCAAATTGACCCTTTAATGTTCAAATAATACATCAGTGCAGTGTACTACATTGCTCATTTTTTCCGATATTAATTTTTAGAATTCACACACAGAGACAATGAGTCCAGTGAGATCAGTGAAAAAAATCTGTTGCATTTCTGTTTCCTTCTCATTCGGACTCAAATGCACACACTGTTTGCTGAACGAACAAATCTAACCTTTCTGCAGTAGCCCGAGAATGTTATTGAAAACTTTCCAACCACTAGATTTACAGATATGACGATTGTTTTATGTCTGCACATAATAAGTGTTGAGTAAGAAAAAATAAACTATGAGAGGCAGTCTTACCATTGCAGTGTGGTCCTCCATGTGACAAGACTGAGATGTCTATCAGCATCTCTGTGTATCTTGCAAGTCGGTGTCATGATCTCTGAACGCTGCTGAAGACCATGTGTGTGAATGAAAGCTTTAAGGAGACACAGCATGAGCTTGTGCTTCTGTGTGTTACTATAAATTCAGCATGTGTGAGTGTCTTCTGTTCTGTTTGAATGTGTGTATATAGAGCTGTAGTTTATGTTTAATCTACGCTGCTCTGTGTTTACACTCTCACTTCTAGTTTTGTATGTATACTGTGTACAGTGTACAGCGTGTGTGTGTGTGTGTGTGTGTGTGTGTGTGTGTGTGTGTGTGTGTGTGCATGCGTAATCCTTGGTGTCAGTAGGAGAGGAGTGTCACCAACACAATCAGCAGAGAGTCTTGATATCAGGACCAGAGTTTCCACCATTAACTGTCCTCAGTGTCTCGGGAGAGGATGCACTGTGGAGCTGCAAGGGAATAGTTCACATGCATGCAAAGCCCTAAAACACAGGGTAGAAACACCATCACTACTGCTACTAATATTAATACTGCTTTTTTCTTTTTTTTTTTTTTTTTTTGCTTTAACCCCAAATATTTAGCATTTAGAAGCAGTTTATGACATGTTATAATGTATTTGTAAGCAAGTATAAGGACATTTTAACTGCTAATGTGCAGTTTGGGGCAAAAATTACAACTTGAACAGAGTCTGTGCTGACCTCCTTGGGTCTGAAAGTATTCTGGTAAGGATCCCTCCTACCTGACCCGTGAGCCAAGTCATTGTCTTGTAATAAAATGATTGTGCACCTATCAGGAGTGCCATCAGGTATTGTCTGGACTGGTCTCCACAGAGGCTGCTGCCAGAAAGTGTGAGTTTCTTTTCGGGTAAGCACGTATGAACGGATGTTCACGGCCCACGTGGCATGAGTGGTTGACGGGGCCCTTGTGTAATTTGCGGGGGCATACACAACTTGTGTAGTGAGTGTACAGAGTCTACTGATGAAGATATTTTATATCACATTAACTGTGTTTTGCAATATTATCATTCATTATCTGTTTAAACACCAGTCTGCACTTATGGGTGCCTGCAGGAGGAATATAAACACTTAAAACTGCTTACAACTATGTTATAAACAGTTTAAATGCTTAGAAATTCTAAATAGTGTGCAGGTAAGGGGAAAAAACCCACAAAATTTATAACAGTAATAAGAAATGAAAGAAGCATGAAGGATCTCACAAGAAAGAGGCAGCTTACAAGTCTGTTTGGTGCCTAATGGAAAGCATGATGAAATAACAATGAGCAAACCTCCCCACTGATATCTGGCTGTTCACTCTGCACATAGCAGAAATTATAAATGAATCTTTGTACAAATGGGGTCTTATTTTTGACTTTTTTAACTATTTTATTCCCTCAATGGCACATTATGAATATCTCATTAGGGCTTGTCGTGTTTTTTGTTGTTTTTTTTTTTGTCTGCATGATTTCTACCTTTCATAAACAAACAGAACAAACACTTGCTCGTGCTGTGTAATTGTGTTTATGATTTTGCATTAAGTATGTGATGTGGTGATGTGTTGTTTTAAGATCTGTCATTTGTTTATGCATGAATGCTCATCTGTGTATTCACGCAAGTGTTGCTTATTGTGGGAATTGAACCTCTTGTACTCTTGTAAGAAGGCTGGGTCCCTTCACACACACACACACACACACACACACACACACAGGATGAGAACGGAAGTGAACATCCATGTCTCCAGTGTGGTAACCAAGCAGATATAGCTGCAGAATAGGGGGAGAAGGGAGGAGACAGACGAAAAAGGGAAAAGGGAGAGGAGAAGGACAGTGCTGGCTGCAAAATAAAATCACGAAAGGGGCGTCTAAAATTAGCAACAAGCACTTTCGGCTCTGCAAAACTGGAGTGCATCATTTAAATTGTACATGAAAAACGAAGAGGACGAAGCTCTCATCCAGGGAGGAAGGATGGGAGGTTATCGAGGGTGGAGGACGGACTGGAATAGACAAGGGACACTTGTTGAATATAGACCAAAAAGAAAACAAACAGCATATTATTATCATCTTTATTCATGGAAAAATGTTTTACCCCAACTATTAATACAACAATCTATTAAAAATCTCAATGCGCTTTGATTCTAGACATATTAAAAAATGTGTTTTCTTTATGTCATGGCACTCATGGTGTCTGGCACTGTTGTGTAAGATATAAAAGGGATGTTAGAGGATATGTCTGATTTGCATTTCAATTATTGTAATTATAAGATGATGTTTGTAATAGCACAGCAGTCGGAAGTCTACACGATAATACTGGCAGATAAGCACCATAAAAGCAAGTCTACTGTAAAATGTAATGTGGGTACAAGAACGGCTGACTCACAGGAAGCATTATCAACACTAGCTGAGATGAAAAAAATCCAAGGCCATGGTTAACCTGGTGTGAATGTACAGACTTGTATGAAAAGAGACTGACTGGTTATGAAAACAAAACATACATGCACAGTACAACAGCCTCTTGTATAAATTAAGTCAAATTAAAAGTGCATAACAAAGTCTTCAGCCCAGAGTGATGATGAAGGACTTGTACACCTCTCTGTAGGCATTTCGGAGCAGAACAAACGGGAAGCAGCTCTCCAGCATGTCCTGAGTCAAGAACGGAGATTCCTCCACGATCTGAGTGAATCAGTGTTGAAAGCGTTAAATCAGAGAAAACTGGAGTATTTAGTCAGTAGTGTTTTTTAGTGTTTTTCTTCCTGTTAACAATCTAATTAAAAGACAAAAACCTGTCCGCTTCAAGTGTATTCAAAATCTAATATATCCATATCTATACCGCCTATCCCTTTCGGGGTTGCGGGGGGCTGGAGCCTATCCCAGCTACAATGGGCGAGAGGCGGGGTACACCCTGAACCGGTCGCCAGCCGATTGCAGGGCCACATGCAAGGACAAACAAACATTCACACTCACACTCACACCTACGGACAATTTAGAGTCATCAATCAACCTAATGAGCATGTTTTTGGTCTGTGGGAGGAAGCCGGAGTACCCGGAGAGAACCCACGCGTGCACGGGAAGAACATGCAAACTTCACACAGAAAGGCCCCGCCTGACCCGGGGATCGAACCGGCAACCTTCTTGCTGTGAGGCACGCGCACTACCTGCTGCGCCACCGTGCAGCCCATCTAATATATCGTTTAATCTAAAAAATAAAAACATAAACAGGAGAAAATAGTGTATTGCAGGGGGACTATTTTCAGCGGTGGATTAATACACATTTAGTGTCCTAGTGAGTATTTATGGCTGCAGGATTGGCTTCAAACTCAAGCTGGGGGTCTATCATGCAAATCTTATGAATTCAGGTCATCAGGTCATTGCTAGTTTTGGTATTTTCATGGGATTTGTTGACAACATAAAAATGTTAAATAGAATAGTCTTATATTTTCAATACATTTGCATAGCAATGACTCTCCACTGAGTTACTGTAATATACAGTACGTTGAGGATTTGATGAACTTTTTGTTAATACCATTTATTCTGCACTTACTTGACTTTAATGTGTGCAAAAATTTGTGGATTCTTAATATAGAAAAAGCCCTCTTCATTTATTTGACATTTTAGTTCCACTTTATTGTAAACTTTACCAAACTTATTGTAAAGGGTTTATAAGACGTCTCTAATGACTGTATTGCTAATCATTCATTTAGTAGTGCTTTAAAGATAAGGAATAAGTCATTACAGAAGACACTGCAGGCGTGATGGCTTATTGTAAAAAGAAAAACCTCAATTAATGAAGGTTTTTCCATTTGTCAATTTATAAATCCTCTAATGCATTATTGTAAATTTGAATATACATGATTAATATTGTATTGGCAAGCATACCATGTGTAGGAGCAGGTAGATGGATTCTCGGTTTTTGCTCTCCATTCTTTCCACGTCCTGTCCCAACTGAAGCAGAGTGGAGGAGGCCATCTGTGGAACAACAGTAAAAACGGGGCAGATCAAACAACTGGAACATTTTTACGCTGGTGGACTTGACCTCAACTGGGGCAAAGGTTGGCAGAGTCTTGAGAAAGCTCTTAAACTGAAATATTGTCGGAGTAGTATGCCACAGAGCATTTATCTCTCATCATATATCTATTACAACCAGCGTTTTTCTCAGATTAGTGTTTTACGTGAAACAGTTACAGTATGAACCAATGTCAGAGAATTTGCATTCGCTGTGTGTTTGGCCATCAAGTGGTATTTCAGACTGGATGTGCACCGACAATACACACAGATAACTTTGGTCTTGTCAGTCGACCCATCTGACAACTTTTTGAAACTAAACTTTCCAACTCGGCGTTTCGCGCTTGACATCCACACAAACCGGTGGCCTACTCTTTTACAGCTAGCAAGCAGGCAAGACCAAACACGGGCATGGGGCGTGCCTATTGTTCTGTTTCCGGTTTACATCTGGATCCTGTAGTTTTTCTTACGTTACTAGCAGTGGCCACAGCTTTTAAAAAGTTCACTAGGTCACTAAGAGCCTTAATCTTGCGATTAAAAAAAATGACGCCGTTAAAATTGATTTATGTTAACACGTTAATATCACATTTTTTTGACAGCACTAGTATAAAAATAGATTTTCTAATTTCATCTTCGGCTTGTGACTCCTAGTTTGGACCCCTACGGACTATTGTATTAATTTACCTTTCCTTGAACTGAAAGGTAAGAAACTCAGTAAAACGTTTGCACTCACCAGGAGAAACTCTTTGAGGTGCTGCTCGATGTTCCTGCCCTGAACAGTGAACATGGCAGCAGCCAGCTGGTTAATCGCTGTAGCTAAACAGTGGATGTTGTTTTTGTGGCCTGAGAAAATAAAAACACAAAATTCAATACTGAAAGACAGAAAGAATGGAAAAGCTTGTCCTGAAACTTTAGCCACACAGAGGATGTTTCCATGGTCCGACAATTAGAAAAAATGCACTTAATGATCCGTAACCTCTCACAGGGTAAATCTATTTCAAACATGCCGGTGGAAAATAGAGACAAAGAAAATAATCTGAGACAAACGCCACCCTGTGCTTTGATAGAAATCTCGGCTATTTGCTGCCCTTAATGCTGCGGTCCAGGCTCGGAGCCAAGCGGTTAGGGTCAGCAGGGCCACATGCCAAGAGTAACTGTATCGATGCACGTCAGCTGAAGTTATCTGTAAACAAAAGTCTCTCAACAGAAACGTGTTTCTCATTAACCAGCATACTTTGTTTCAGACCACGTCAGTCAGGCTGGAAAGTATGATACACAGAGATGCTAATAAGCCTTGTGTTCCAGGGCGGAGTACCTCTTTTAGACACTATCAGCAGCTGGTAAGTAATAGCTGGAAGAAGCAGTGCTTAGGATTTGGTTGAGGACTGTCTGGAGACTAATTACTGTCAAGCAGTTTGTAGCAGCTGGAAGTGAATGAATGAATGAATGAATATGTACCTCCATGCTCTCGGCTGTACAAAGAGTTGGGGTCCAGGGCCAAGGTAGGCAGGCACACAGCGATATAGACCAGCAGCAGACAGGACAACTTGTACTCCTCATCAATTGACATGTTATCTGATAATGAAACATTAAGACATCTTTTCCTGATGACCATAAGCAATAAGATCCTGCCGTCTACAGAAGAGGCACAACTAGTTGCAGTGTTACCTGTCTGCGTGCTGCTGATGGCTGTGACGAGGGCCGGATCAATATCGCACGCCAACCCTGCCGCTGAGGCCAGCTCAAAAATGTTTAGAGTCACCTGGGAGGTCATAAAGCATTAAAGCAAGTGCAGCTGAGACAGGCATTCTGCAGCAAAGAGCTGCATGAAGCCATCATGAAAGCAATCTAGATTTAATGCACGATTTAGGTTTTCATCTTTTTGTTGCACTGTGCTGAGAAACACCACAAAGCCGGTAGGATGCTGATCTATGCTTTGCATTTTATCCCAGCCACATAAGTGACAAACTGCATATTCTCTAAGGAGTGACACTAAATCAGTGTTGGGTGTCTTTGTCTTGACACACAGGTTTTGATCTTCGTTCTGGTTTCATGCATGACTGGCCAGTCTGGGCAGAATGTTTCCACTGATGTGGTTTTGAGTGCAGAGCTGGAGCGGCGATCAGAGTCTCTCTCACGGAGGCATGAGCGGGCTGCTGACGTCTTTGGGGTTATCCTGGCCGCGGCTGTGGCACGGCTGTCATGCCTCACTCAGAGGCCAGACGTAAGTAAAGGAGGGGGGAGCTCATGAGTCACACAGATTGCTCCAGAGGGAGATAAAGAATTTAATTTGGCTGGTACTAGAGAATATAAAAAATGCGTTTCTCTGCAACTCTCCCACTCAGATCTGCTGTTGGGCACTTTCTCGTATCTAAATAAATGACGCTCTGCCACACATTGAGCTTCAGTATATTCTGCATTCTTAACCTCTGAGGTCTGAAATATAAATACATTTGGATGAATGGAAATACAATAATATTCTCCCACAATAAGTTGTCCCTGTGAAAATAAATCGTTAATATACTGTTAATAAACTGTGACAGCAGGTTCATTCACAGTGATAGCTTAATTATTGCATTTTAATTCCTCCGTGGGATTTAATGTATGGAGGCCTTTTTTTTTACAGTGTCGCTGTGAAGTGGTATAAGGGCTGTGGTTTACCTTGATGTCATCTTCAGTTGAGATGAAGTCTCTCAGGCACATAAGGGGTCCCATGAGGTACGGGCAATGCTTCAGCAGGATCTAGATTGGAGGATTATGTGACACAATATTACTGAGAAAAGACCCTTTTTGTAGCTTTATATATTTATGTTTATGAAGCACATTTTTTTTGTTTTTTGATTTGAAAAATGTGTGTCTAATTGATCATTAAGTTGATTGGACAGCAACCTGCCATTCAGTAAGTCTTTATTTTTTTTTTTTAAGAAAATAAGTAGTAGTGTGCTCATTTGTCATAACAAGACTCACGTCTTTCAGACAGTCCTGTGTCATTGATCTGAAGGACAGGATCACCCCGATGATGGTCATCCTCTTCAGCATGTTCTCTCCACCTAGAAGTGCATATGAGCAGTAAATCAGTGTCCTCTAATACAACACTGTGTGGAGTAGATTTCCTCCTCCGTCGTTTATTGCTATCGTTCCTCTTCTCTCTGTCGTCACTCTCCCTCTTCCTGTCTTCCTTTTTCAACACCTTTTATCTATTCATTTATTTTCAATGCCCTATATCTTCCTTCGCATGTCCTCCTCTGATCTCTTCCCACATTCCCCCTCTCCACTTCTCACCTGTCAGCTTCTTTTTAAGATTGGTCATTTCCTCAGGCTTATCAAAGTTGTTCTTCATCTGTACCAGGATGTCCATATTCTCAATCACCAGTTTCTAACAGAAGAGAAGGAGGTGAAATAAGTGATAAAACCATCCTCAGGTGGGAGTTAGAAAGGTGAGAGGTCATAGCTGTGACAGATCTGTTTCTCAGTAAGTTCAGAGCTGCAGAGCTGCAGCTCCTCACTTCAGTAGGTTATAGGTGTCTCAGTGGGGAGTCTGACACAGTACAACAGCACTAACTGGTTTCTTGTATGTGAGGATCACCTGTTCTATTAGAGGAGCACAGGTTTACAACATAAAGGGGAACTCTGAAGCCCAAAAATGCTTCTAGATGCACACATTTGCCTGCTTAATGTGGAATTGTACCAATTCATTCCAATTTATTTTTTTAACTTGATTGTAAGACACATTCATAATGCTTTACTCTTTTTCTCAGATACACTTCCTCTGCTGTTATTGCAACTTCGTAGCGTCTCCTCACTGATCTTCGCCTTTCACGTTATTCCGTACCTTTAGTTCACAGACTTGAGAGGTGATGTGCCACATCAGGTTCTCACTCAGAAACTTCAGGCCATATGGACCAATTAGCTCCGCCAGTGCCTGTAGCTCTGTTCAGAAGGTGATATGAATAATTTAAGCATCGTAATTGGAGCTAGTTGAGGGATCAAGAGAAGGCGAAATTGATGTTGAAGTCAAGCAGCCAAACATGTTTACAAAAAAATGCACAACAGGAACCAGGCTCAAGTGGACATCTACTGTTTGTTTCCAGTGTGGTGGTTTTTACATGAATCTGACAGAAAGCTTGACTTTCTACCACTTACAAAAACAAGGGCACAGATTAAATTTGGTTTGTGAGTGTAGCTGAATCAGTGATAGACAGACCACTGCAGCGATTAGACCTTTCACTCAGCTCAGCATCTCTTCCTGAATATAGATGGATAAGGAGGTGTGTGGTTAAAATTGGAGGTGGTTAATGGATGGGCGAGTGAGTCACTGTGAGGCAGGCAGATACCTCACTACAGAGTAAATATAGACAACGATGATGACGTTGTGAGGGGGTGTTTGAAGTGCAGTGGTCTCCAAGGTACTGCGTGTGCGTGCCTTATGAATGCATCTCTGAGTGTAGGTGTGTGTAATGTTCATATTTGCTGGTGTGTGCATGAGCCTCGGTCAGTAGGGGAGTGAATATAGTCCTAATACTGTCAAGGACGTACGCTGCTCCTACAAGGTAGCGTGGTGTTGACAAGAGAGGCTGTGTGGAGGAGAGACAAGTGATGCTGGAATAGTTGCGAGGCAGCAGAGCGGGCGAGATGATAAGCATTACTGAACTTTACATTAGCCAGGCATCAGGAAAAACTCAGTGACAGGCAGTGTGAAAGAAAACACCGCCACAATAACGAGCTCCACATCCTCCCGAGCAGTAATTCTCCCTCTGCCGGTGATGTCACCGGAGTGAACGAGATGTGCAAGTTGTGCCGTTTGAAAAGAGCGAGTCATCTCTTGGATCTGTGGGACCGTGATCATTAAAACTGAAGAATGCAGGTGAACTTTATGATTCTGTCAAGTCTAAGACCACATGTCTGCAAAAGAGAAATGGAGGAAAACACGACTTTCTCACTGATGCCTTTTTGCAAAACATGTGTTGGCGAACTTTTCTCAGATTACACCCACACAACTAAAATTATCTGTACTTTACAGGAGCTTAAATACATGAATTTAGAAAAATTAGCGTTGTTGCTATGGACACTAAACTCTGCAAGTCACTGATGACTGTCATCTGAAGTGCGTCATCCTACGATGCAAAATACAATGAAAGCTTTGTGTTATTCCTCCTTTATCCTTTAGTGAAAGACAGAGGTGACAATACCAAAAAGTGCAAAAAGTAGCAACACTAACTTTGTTATTAGAGCCGTGTGCATTCATCCAGATATATTGAGGGATGTAACTTAAGGTCCATATTAACATATTGACTCATGCTACAGATTAAATGACTGTAATTAAGCTCTAGGGGCCGACCTGATACATCTGAAAACTCCTCTGCTCTGAAACTTGGCTCGCTCTCCAGAGTCTGGTTGACAAAACATTGCATCGTCGGACAGTGAATGATGAGGGCGTTGCTGGCCTGACGCAAGAGACTCTCCAGGAACCTGAGATGCAAAAAAAAAAAGAGCAATTAAACAAAACTTCCTCAGCTTTTACACAACAGATGCTTGAATTGAAGAGAGAGAAAGTGAGAGACAAAGAAAGACAGGAAACAAGAAACCAAGAGGATGTACTTGTGTGTGCGTTTTGCAGTGCTACATGCGCGCATGATACTTCCTGCACACTTCTGTATGTATGATGGTTGTGATAAACATTAATTAAACAATATATATTTACATATACAGTAAGTATTGTAAATGGGCACTTGCATGCAGTATACAGTAGATACCCCTATACATTACACACCAGTTTGTGTAGAGGGTTGTAATGGTCTTCCCTCCACGGGAGTCCTGTGGCTGCGTCTGCTGCAGCAGGACATTCTTCACCAGCCGGGTGACGTCCACACTGATGTAGCTGGAGAGGCTGTGCAGGCTGGCTGTATAGGCTCTTAACCCCGCCAGGAGCTCAGAGGGACGTGTTATCTCCTGGGTGGTCTGGTTGTAATTGGCCATTCTCACGATGATCCTAGAGAAACATATTTAACCAACGTCAGTTATCCCAAAGCCACAGCGGACCGAGGGCCAACAGATGGGACCTTAAAACTGGTTAAACGAGCCATGGCTGCATGGCACTATACTCTCATTAGGTCAGCACATTCACTGCTCCAGGGCTCCACTCCAGTTTTATTTGTTTTGTGTCAGAGCCCTGCATTATCTCTCTTTCTCTCCCAGACTAGACTGTATTTACAATTTTGGCCATGGAAGAACCAATCACTGTGAGTGTGTTGCTACTCAAAGGGCACTAATTTTAGAGTGACAGGGGAGATAATCATCAGCTAAGACAAGGAGACTAAGCAGAGCATATACACAGAAACATTAGGTTGCCCTGGTACCAATCCCTAATCTAAATAACAGTTAGCATTGAAATGACACAGAGCAAGGGAGCGACATGGATGGATCTCTTCTCAGATTTTTAAGTGGCTGCAAGACAGCCTGACACGAAGGAATCATTCACAGCAGGGTTCATCAGAGTGATGGAGGAGACATTACACAAGAGACAAGATCCAAATGATTTCCTAATTGTCAGGGGGACTGAGTGCAAAAGTGGGAATAAGTGACAATTTAGAGAAAATGTGCCATGTTTTCTTTTACATTTTACCAAGTGCTCTGTCACATCCTGGTAAGAGTGTTTCTGCAGCCTCTTCAGCATGGAGGTCAGCCTATTGGACAGGATGTATGCGAGCATTCAAGCCGTGAGTTTGGACATAAAGTCAGCAGTATAAAACGGGGAAATGGTGCCATTATGTTGGTACACTGAGGTACAATTGTACGGCACATTTACTCACTGTTAGATATTACAGGGACAAAATGTTCCTTTCACTATGAATGCGGGTGCTCATGTCACTAAGTAGGATATTTCTGACAGTAATTATGGAGCTGCTGAAGGGACATACGCACACGGGATCGTTTCTACTGAGCACAGAAACCTTTAGTGGAAGGAAAAATTGGAACTGTCACCTCAGGGATTGTTGATACACCTTCAGGACCCATGACATGATTTATTAAGACAAATATAATTATGCCCCCATCCCCATGCAGCGTACTCAGAGAGGCGCGCCTCCAGATGCGAGAGGAGGAACTCTGTTGGAATGACGATGTGGTCGAAGACAATAAAGTCACTGCAGAGGCTGTAGCAGGAGCAGAGCTCTGTCAGCATCAGATGCATCTTGTCCACACTGGGAGACGAGGGAGAGAGAGAGAGAGAGAGAGAGAGAGAAGGGGGGATGCAAGTCTGAGTAACTTAGGACAAATATTTTGACAATGACTGTAGTATGGATATGCTCTTCTCAGACAAATAAGGTAATAAACATGTTGGAGAATAGTAAAAACATTTCCAAACTGAGGCACTGGGGAGGAAAGCTGAGTGGAGGGAGGGAGACAGAATTACAACTCTTCAGACATAATTAGTGAGCTTTCTAACTGTAGCTAAATAGAGGATATGATCAAAATGATGAAAATGCAAACATAAAATGTGTTGCCAGTAAAAGTGCTTTTTAAATATACTTTGAGGCACTTTTTTTTTTTTTTTAATAGCTTGATGTATTATGTGTCAACTCTGACTCAGTCAACTTGAAGGGTAATAAAGTTCAGGACAAATAATGCCTTGCAGGCGAGGGCATTTTAATCCTGTCTTCCTGATAACTTGCAGCAAGAAATGTGTCATGAGGTGAAGGAAATCATTTGAAACTGTCAAAGGATATTAAAATATTCCAACCAACATGATCTACATGAGCCTAATTGTCACCTTTGCTGTCAGTTTTTTATTTAACTGCTTCGTGACCTGCTGTTGATAATGCTGTATGTCTCCAGAAATCAGGGATGTATTAATTACACACACTTTTCTAAACTTCTGCCAAGTCAGTATGATTACTGAAGGATCGGGCAAAGTGAGAGAAGCAGAGAAAGTGATGGGAATAATCAGAGAAACAAGGAGAAAAGCTGACTTGGTGGTGACGGTCCGGTCTTTCCTCAGGCTTTCGGTGCCTGGCTTCTCTTTCTGGACCTCTCCTTTCTTTGGCACTGGCTTCTTTTGCTTTCTGTGACGAGCTGCGCTGATGGTCTCGGAAGCGTGCTTGGGCTGCAACTAAGGGGTTATCAAGTGGAAAGAGTTGGATGTGGAGAAGGGGGGGAAAGAAAGTGAGAGAGCGGGGGGGGGGGATTCAGCCCAGCTGATACTGGGCAACATGCTCAAAGACAAACAGGAGAGTTTTGCATTCACATCGCAAGCACTCCCAAAATAAACACTTTCGTCATATTTTCCTCGAGGGATAAGAGAAACAACACCGCATTAATCAACTTAGACCTGTCCACTTTACTCAGATTCTCAAGTCCTGTCCTCTGCCTCCCCTTATATCCACTGACGCCAAGCTGTGACTAGTGTGATTATATCTGGATATGGAGTTTGGCAGAATCAATCTGCGCTAGATAATTAGCTTTTTAAAATAACAATAATAAAAAAAAAAAAAAAACTGAAATAGACTCAGACTTCACCTGTTCTTGGAGGTTCCACTGCTCAGCACATATCTCTAACACGACACTGCTGGTCAGCTTGGCTATCTGCTCCAGGAAGGTCACACACAGGCGCAGACTCCTCTTCTCCAGTGCCTCTATCTACACACACAAACGAATGCATTATGTGTGAGTGTGCACAGGCACAGAACAATGCATAACTGAACAAACACAGACATAGACAGAAGTAAAAGAGATAGTTCCCCCTTAATTTATCTGCTTACATTGAGTTCACTGTTTACTAAAACAGGAACTGCTTTAAACTGGCACTTTCAAACAGCAGCCATAACTTTGTTTGCCTGTGGTTTGCTAGCAAAGGATATCTCAGTATCTCAGACTATAGAAGTCAAGTCAAAAAAGTTGTCAAGCACAAAGAAAATGATGTTTTCACGAGGCGGCTGGTGATGTAAAAGTGCAAGTAATCAAACTTCAAGCAGAGTGTAACCCCTGCCTCTCATGATTAATAGCTTGGTCAGCAAATGACTGAACACTGACCTCTTCTGGGCACAGAGGGTGCGCACAGTGGTTGAAGTGAGAACAGACAGACGGGAAGGCCATGAGGTAACGCTTCATGGTCATCTCCTCACTGCTCTGGCAAAACATCTTCTCAAAGACACGAGGGTAGAATCTGGGAAACAAAACGTCAAAGATATGAGTGAGGAAGGAGAGAAGAAAAGAGAAGAGACGAGACAAGAAAAGAAGAGAAGAAACTGACCCGAGTATGGACACGTCAGACGTCTCCTGCAGAAGTTCTTCCATGCTGTCCACCACCCTGGTGTGAAACTGGATCAAGTTCATCACCTTTGCCAAGTCAGTGTAGTCCTTTATTGAAAGAGGGGCCTTGTTCACACTTGTGTAGGCCTAAAACAGAACACAAAGACAATCGTAGAGTGGCATTCACAGAGCTTTACTATGAGAAGTGAATCTTTGGCGGTACTTGATATGTGCAACAAACCTACTGTACCTGCAATCTCAACCAGTCCAGTCTGAGTGCTCTGAAGTCAAACTCCTCTTTGTTTTCCACTGCAGGGTAAAACTGAATCCGTCATTATTCAAATCAAATTTCTCATGTTGCAACAGAGGAAAATACCCAGTGCACAGAAACTAAGATAATCTGCTGTATTTGGTTGTGATTACCTTGTTTGACTGACAGAGCAGACAGGGTTGAGACAAAGGAGGTCATCAGGACTGACTCCTCTTCTGGACACACATGCATGTTCTGCAGAGGAGAAAACGGTTTGTGAATGTATGCTGAAGTATAATGGATGCACTCAGTGGGAAAGAAATGTCGTGTTTCCCCATTCTGACACTTTCTGCTCCTCAGTTATTGAGAGAAAAATGCACAAGATTTTATGTTGCATCTCTAACTGCATAGTCACACACACACACACACACACACACACACACACACACACACACACACACACACACACACACACACACACACACACATACTTGTATTATCTACAGGTACCTGTATGGTGTCATTAAGAACCAAGGCATCAAACTGTGCCAAGTACTGGACATGATAGCGCTGGACCACATGGTTGTACTTTTTCATCAGACCTCTTAGCTTCTCCATGTGGAACAGCAGCTCTGCCATCTGACTGGAAAAACAGAAAAAGCAAATTGAGACCAAAAATATTCCCTTTTTTGATTAAGATTTGTACATGGCTGCTGCACTGTTGAGAGACATCTTGAGCGTGGAGTTGCAGGGAGGGAGACCTTGCAAGCTGCAAGATGATTGCACACAGTGGTTTACGTCCTCTGCACCTATGACCTACTTGTCGATGTAGTCCTCAGGCGTCTTTATCTTTGGCATATTCTCAGAGTGCCTGACGAGCCACAGGACCTCGTCACGGGAAAACGACAGAGCCATGAAGACAAACAGGGCCTTGGGGATTTGATTGGCAGACAGAAAAGAGAAGAAAGTGACAATTACTATGAAATGGAGGGTCATTCAGTTCCCTCCTGCTGTCCAAATATTCCCCAGAGCCCACGATGTGGGCAGGATCAAAGATAAGACAAGAATTTCACTTTGGACCTATAACCTGATTCCAAAACAAATGTGACTTTGTGTAAAACATAAAACAGAATGCAGAAACACGGAAAACGATCTTTTTTAAAAACTCCGGCCAAAGTGGAGATTTCTGAAAACGCCGGTTATGTGTTGGCGTGTAAGCAGGGTTAAACGGCATTTTAAGTTCCGAAACGTTAGACTGAAAATACTTAACGTCATGTGAGCGACCTACATTTACACTCGCGCCCATAAGTTTGGCATAGTTATGACGGTGTATCCGGGTTCATGTAAACAACAACATTTTTGAAAACGATGCTGTGCACAATGTTATTTTTGAAAACGGAGGGGCTAAAATATCCGTTTTCTAAAATAACCTGCTACATGTAAACGTAGAGTGAGAAAGATGTGGAACGCTCCAAAAACACCTGTTTCACATTCCACAGGTGATCAGGTTCATTGGTAACAGGTGATAGCATCATGATTGGGTATGAAAGGAGCATCCTGGAAAGGCTCAATCGTTCACAAGCGAGGATGGCGCGAGGTTCACCACTTTGTGAACACATGATTGGATAAGTGATATTACTGCATGGACTCGGGAACACTTTGTAAAACACAGTTCATTTGCACATGATTGCATTCTGCTTTTATTTACATTTTACACAGCGTCCCAGCTTTTTTGGGATTGGGGTCATATAACTTGCAGTAATGAGATGATTTAAATTCCTCATGCCGTGCTGTTATGGTCATTAATTCACTTCTACCTTTGGTCCCAGAAGGCCAGGTTCATCCTCCAGAACTTTAAATAATTCCTTCATTGCTCCTCTCAGAAAGTGCCTCCTCTCTCTGTGCATAGCTCCACTGGTAATAACACAGCAAATGGACATGAACATATGGTTCTCACAGCTCATTTCCAAGTAAATCAATGAATATTTACGACACAAAAGTGGTCAAAACTTTGCTTATTTCCTGCCAGTCTCACCTGTGGACTAAAGCGTGCTCACGGCATTCTTTGATATCTGCAACTCGCTTGCTGTATCTGATAAGAATGAAGAAAATAATAAACAAATGCAATAAGAAGCTCATTAAGAATCCAAAAAAATTAAAGCAGTCATATATAGATTGATGTCGTTATTATTTTGTAATTTTGAAACTGCTGAAGGAAAATTTCAAATTATTTCATTGCCATACTCATTTAAAGTTGTTCTTTACTCAGTAGTTTCCTTGGATATGTCAAAAAAAAAAAGTATTCACCACAAAACTTTAGTTTTTAGTGCTTAGCGACAGACTGAAGCTTGTGCTGCAAACATAATGTCAGATGATTGTTTTAAAAGCATTTTTCACAACTGATGCAATTTTGTTTATTGCAGAGCCTCATAAATACATTCACAGTCTTTCTAATGGGATGGATGCCTTTAGCTGTTATTAGTAATCTGATGCTGTGTATACTAATTCCCCTAAAACTCATACCTAATTGTTAAATATCTGTGAAGAATCTGACATTGCCCCATACCAGCTCTCCATATCTAGAATTAATGAGCAACCAAAGACCCAGGCGAGAGGTCCTCATCAGTTCAGGACTCATTAATCCAGGGCAGTGATGTGAGAATGGCTTTAGTTCATTCTAACTGTCTGAACCGGGAAGGCACTTTATCTTGCAGCCATAGCCTATCCTCTTGCTATTAAAACTTTTATTCTTCAGCTAGGACTATTTCTCACCATGCAGAGAGAGAACACTGTAGCAGCACATCCTACGTACCCCTTGATGCTGTCGAAGAGGTCCTCGGAGACCTTGTGTATGTTGAGTACCTCATCTCTAGTGAGGGTGAGGTAGAGGCCGCTCCTCAGAGCCATCTTCCACAGCTCCTGGGAGGCCTGGTTTGTATTCAGGCTGGTGTGACACAACAGGAAGCCGACTACAAGGAGCACAGTCAGTAAGATTTACGCTACAGTCTGTGATGCTAACACCTCACTGCTGCATATATTATTTACACAGTTATTGATCTGTTTTTTTTGCCAAAAACCTTTGGTCTGAAGTTTTGATTTCATCTCACATGTCAAAGTTTTCCATATGTTGAATTCATAAATGAAGGATGTTAGTGTGTCTGAAATGTGCTCAGTCTACAACAGGACAAATGCTGCAGACAGTGATATTTAAATACAGCATACTGTAGCTGCATAATGTTTATATATTTGTATAAAGTGAACAGATAGAGGATGTTGTCATTGAGGATGAGTAATACTTACTAATGATCCACCGCTCCATCACCTCCATAGACAGATATTCACACGCCATCTGTGGTGAAAAACAAGTTGATGAACTGCCACTTCAGACACACTCACCACAGCCTTGCATGTATTAAACGTATGAGGAGGTAAAATCACCCTGTCAGATAAACTACATAGCAGCCATCAGTATCTTTATTGCTCCTCTATTCTCATTCCATCTTAGAAGCAACATCATTCATTTTTGGAGACATAAGAACCTCTGTATGTGATGCACAGTGTTACTTCATCCTGGAAACATTGACTATCCTCCCATCCACTGGGTACACAGCGTCCTCAGTGACAGACCACAGTCCGTTAGAGTGGGCACTACAACAACCATCACTGGAGTCCCACAAGGTTGTGTCCTGAGCTCCTTCCTGACTGTGTCAGCCCCTCACTCATGATCATATACTTCAAATACTGCGATGACACAGTACTGCAGTACATGCAGTGCTAAACGACAACAACTTGGTTGCATGCCACCATGACGCCATCTCCCATCTCACAGTGGTGTATGCACAATCACTTGCAGTTAATGTCTCCAAAACAAAGGAACTGGCCTACTCCAGCACACGCAGGTCAGTCTCTAACCCCACCCACACCCCCAATAACATCAACGGCAAAGCTGTTGAAATGGTGGACAGCTGCAAATATCTCGGCATCACCCCGGAGAATAAACTGACCTTTGTGAAGTTCAGCAGGAGTTTTGTCCCTTCTGCCATAACAGAGCTGAACAGCACATCCAAACTGTAATGTGCCTGAGTTTGTTTATGAAAAGTTTGAGAATGGGATGATCGTGGGTGTATGGTGTGGGATTCATGTATGTATTTGTCAAATTTGATCTATTCTGACTGCTTTGATGTGTTTGTGTACTGTGAGGTTGTACTCTGATGTTGTGTGGGATTCGTCTATGTCGCTGTCAGATTTGATGTATTCGGTCCGGTTTGATGTATTTGTGTACTCTGAGGTTGTACAGAGAGAGGGTGGAAACAATTTTCCTTGCAGAAGGACAAATAAATCTAAATCTAATTCTAGTCTAATCTAAATGTGGCAAAAATCAACATATTATAACACAGCTCCAGAGATCTGTAAGTATTCTCTATAGACTTTAAATGAGTGGCTGTCATTTGCTTTGAAATATAAGAAACTGTTGCCTGGAGGTCTCTTTCTTGGCTGTGCTAGTGGTTCATTTATGAGGAAGCCACGGACAACAGGGACCATAATATTACATCAAAGGGCCGTAATGGTCGTGTCTGAAGACAGCAGAGAGGGTGACAGAGACCCGAACTGTGCAGAAAAGGGAGACCGGTAGAAATAAAAGATCAGGGAGGAACAGAGAGGTCAAAACACAGTAAAATAAATCATTTTCTAAATGATAGCTCCATAATGGGAGGACAGGGAAAATGGGGCACAGAGCTACTGATGTTTGGGACTGTCTCTGACCTGCCAGACAATGCATGCACTGTTATTACATCTCCTGGCTATGACACCTTCTCTCATTTATGTGTCTGACATCACAAGGAAAAACCATATTTTAGACACTACTGCCCTTCCGCCCTCTTTTTACTTCTGTCAAAGATAAATGCAAGAGGAGAGGTGACGGGAGGGCAGACTCACAGTGTCACAGCAGGCTGGGTCCAGCATGGCAGCTGGAGCACTGAGCAGGCTGAGGAGCTGGGCGCTCCGCCACTGCTCTGCTGGCAGGTTCCTGCGTGGGTAGACCATCTTCAGAGACAGCAACGCCGCCGTCACAGACTAGAAGAGGGACAGAGAAGGAGAGGAGAAGTGAGGAAGCTGGGGGAGAAGCAGAGGCAAAATGACAGAGATATAGAGGGATGGCAACACTTCACTCCAAATTAAAGCAAAAACATGCTGGAGGCTCAAAACCTGTGGTTTAATTCTTTTGCACAGAGGCATATTTTATGATCCACCACACAGAGTGGTGTAACTGCCAGTGCAGAAGAAGTAAATTAAAGGGATAAATCATTTTTATTATTACTGTATAATTTGCATTTTATTGTGTTCTTCATGTGTTAAGCACAATAAAAAACAAATGTAATCTGTAATCTCCACATACATTTGTGCACTTTTGGCTGTTTTTTCATGGTTTGGACCAGACCCCTCAGTTTCAAGTCAGAATTCTACAGTACGCAGTAATATTTTAGACAATAATATCTTAATGGTCTTGTGGCTGAATGGTGTAAATGCCTGCAGCCAGGTCCCAAAATTGTGTGGAAAGCCTTTGTAAACAGTGGAGCACATTAATGATAATGATTTTGGAATGAGATGATCAACCGTCACATATGGGTGTAATGTTTGGGTGGCCATGCAGTACTTGTACCCTTCAGTGTAGTTGGGTGACAAGACAAAACACAAGTGTATATCATGTAGTAAGTTCAGTGTTTAAATATGAACATAGGCAAAAAAAAATATCATTTGTTACTGGTTGTGCCACCATCCATCCTTTCAATTAAAGCAAATCAGCCACTGTTCATGTAGCTTTGTACTGTATATAAACAGAGACACGCTGAGCTTACCCTTGTGTGAGGGCCAAACTCCTCCGTGAGCTTCTTCCAAGGATGCTCATACTCCAAAAACATCTGGCCGAGCCGTGGGTAGGAGGGATCACTGCAAGATTCATTACAGTATCCAATTAATCAATGCAGGGACAAGAAGAAAGAAAAGGCGTCAGACATTATAATAACACGCTATGGCCAATGCTGTGCCAGTCTAACATGACCTACAGGGATTTTAGTGATGAATAACAGTCTGTGATTTCATAAATTCTATAATTTTATACAGCTTTATTTTTGGCCGGCTGAAATAATGAAGAGCTGAGACTGTTTCCCTCTCAAGGGGCCAGAGCTGTGTGTGTTGTGCAAGTCAAATATAACATTAAAATGTATGTGTTTGTGTTCTCTGCAGATGTCTCAAATTGAGATAACCATCCTGTGGTTTTTTTTTTATTTATAAATAAATGTCATGCAAAGCAGGCAGACGCAAAATGTCAGAATGCCACTCGGCACTCTGAAAAGGTTAGCAGTGGCCTGTTGATGTCTGTGGCAATTAAAAGTCTAATTAGTTTTTAATTATAAAAAAAAATTGTTGGATTGATGGATGTGGAAACTCAGAATGGCATCAATTAAAGCACTTAAATGAAGTGTTTGTCGTAGCGCGAAAGCTGCAGCTCTTTGTTGACTCAAGCATGTCTTGACACATCCATCCCTCATCAGATTACTTTGTGCTCCATCTACGCTGCCGCTTCAGCATCCACTGAGCAGGTCCGTGTTGTCTCACCTGCTCCCATTGGTCATCTCATGGGCGCAGTTGAACATGCCCACCAGCGCCTTCTTGTCATCGATGCGAGAGAGCGTTATGATGACAGACGTGTAGGTGACGATCAGATCCAGGTAGTTTTTGGTGAAGTCAAAGTTGATCGCCTGGAATCAAAATTTTAGCGCAGTCAAGTCAGCAGCTCTGAAACTACTTCAGTCTCACTAGAACATATTACAGAATAAAAGGTCCCTAAAAAACACAAAGTATTGTCCAGTTATTCACTTTCACTGTCTGTATGAAATCTGAAAATCTATATGTAGGGTTTTTTTGTTTGAAAAAGCAACATTTTGTATTCTCTGACTGTCAGCATACACATATTTATGGAGGTAAGCTGAAATCTTTGACCATTAAATGCACACACTCTTCCTGCAGGCTTGTAACATAGCAGTAAAAAGGCTGTTTTTTCCACATTGACAGAGAGTAGTGGTTGAACGTGAACGGAGGACTTGCATTTTGCCATATTTTAGCAAAAATCTGAGCACTTAGAACAACATTTATTGCAACAAATGGATCCGCAGTTATGTTTAACAGAAAAAGGGTTCTGTGCTGAGAGATGTTCCCCAAATGCTGTAAATCCAAGCATTGCGAGATCCTGAAAGTAAGACGTCCACATTAAGTGTGCAGACCAGATCACAGGAGACACAGATCACTGAAATGTGCAGTGGGACATACATAGTGAACAAGACAAGAGGTGCCACTTTAATTATGATAATACAAAAAATCCTGACAAAGTGAGCAGAGGAGGCTGTGGGCGGGAGGAGAGAAAACACGACCTGCAGGATGTAGCAGGAAGGAGTAAACAGCATAGTAGCAGCACTGGCAGAATGAAGAAACAAGAGGAGAAATGAGTGGGTGCTCGTTAGATCAGCAGACGCTGTGCATGAGTTTTCCCTGACTTAAAACGATTACGAGCCCCAGAGTAAATACTCACGATATTAAAGAAGCACTGACAAGCATCTATGGTGTTCAGCAGCTCATAAACGTGGTCCTGAATGAAGAACAGAGGGATCAGGTTAGAAAACAAAAACAACACTGCAACATTCAAATCATGTTAAGCCTCATTTGTGCCTTCCTAACGCATTATGACTTTCATAGATTCCTGTGGCCTAATAATCATTAGGCATTTGCATATTTCTCTAACATCATGATTGAGTTATTCTCAATCTTACAAACACAGATGATGCTTTGGCCTGGCTGCAACCTCCATCGCAGGAATAATGTAAGTGCGGAGGGAGGTGCCACAAAGTGCACCAAACCGCAGTGAGCTAACTGATATTAGAAATAAATCGATTATTTTTCTACACCAGAATAAACCACTCTATATGTAAATTTAGTCTGTAAAACCAAAATGTCTCAAAGAAAAGCTGTGCAGATGGAAGCAGAGAGAAAGACAGAGAGAACACCCCAAAAGCCATCACTGTCCTCTATTATCATATTTGTGTTAATGCATATTTATTTTTCATTTTCATTGTTTTTCAGCATTTGTTAATGTAGACAGTTGTCATGCTTCTGTTTCTTGCTCGGCTGTTTGTATTCTCAGCAAGTCCTTGTCATATTGTCAACAAAGCAAAGCCAAAGAAGAGAGAGGAGGCAATCACCCTGAACTCTATGACATCCAGGAAAGAGTCGTAGTAGCTTGTTGTGGCTGCAAAAACTTCAGATTTCTGTCGCTGTATGCTGGTCAAATTTTGCTGCAATAAACAATAAAGAGAACTTTTCATTACTTGGTCAGATATAATGAGACAGACAATTTCTTGAAGTCATTCTGCCTATGAGCCATGTGCAAGTTTGCGAAACAAACAAACATACTGATAACATACATGTCGTACAGCAAATATCGTGCTCTGTTTTCACAGTTCAGTTGTTTTACTGTCTCATAATGACACATTTGTTGTTTTGAGATCAGAAGATTTTTTTTAGTGGTGACGTGTTCACAAGAAACCTGTCAAAACATGGAATAGTTCTTGTGTCAGCTCAACCTCATGTCTTAACGTTTGCAGTGGATCGCACACAATAAGTATTTACTGGCTGAGCACAAACAAACATTTCCGTCCCAACCTTCCAAAATAATAATGTCATAATCCAAACAAAACAAAACATGAAAAATAAGTACAAGCATGCTCTTGTGTAGAAAGCGAGGTGGAAAGAGACCCTGAAGCTTGCAGAAAGGGTGCTGTCACACTTACAATGTTTCCTCTGAAGTCGATGTTGGGAAATTTCTTGTTGATGTACTTGATGGCAGCCTCCATGCCTTTATCAGTCAGGATGGATGGCCGCATCTTCGGGTCTGCGCAGGTCTGAAACAGAGGTCAGGGAATGATAAAGATGCGAGGATGTGGCGAGATCAGCTGCACCGGGGCTCTGTTGTGTCTCAGTTGAGGTTTTTGGCAGTTTAGACTTTGATTTTGACACATTTTCACGCCTGTTATCATGCTCTGTGGGTTCTTCTGACAAGATTTCATTGTGGGTTTTTTTCAGCCAATGGTTAGAAAATCAGGCTTGTTAGAAGAAAGACACTGATTCCTCCGACTAGGTGGAAAAACTGTGGGCAGAGTGAGTAATAATGCTCTCCCCACCTCCCTCAGCAACCACCCTGAATCTGACCTTGAGCAGGATAGTTAACATCAAACTGCTCCAGTGGGGCTGTTTAGAAGCTGACAATAGAGGACGGTGTATGAAACTAAAAATTGGATGCATGCGCAGCAAATCCTCACTGGGGAAGATTTTAAAACTGACTGCTCTTTCACTTCACCGCCTGATAAATGCATTCATAAGGTACGTGTGTACACATGCTCATATAGGCTTACAGAAAAAGGGGCACTACACAAAACATTTTCTATTTTCTCATGAGGGGACTTTCATTTCCTGGTGTCACATCGACAAATGTTTGGCTTGTCAAAATGAAACAATCATACTCTCGCTCGAGCCAACTTATAATACTTGTTCTCCGATTCTTTCATCATGTAGTTCAATAGTCTTATTTACTTCTTTTCTGGTGTGTGCCTTTCACAGGATGCTGTTCAAAATAACTGAAATTTGAGGTGACTGATAGCTCAGACCGACTTCCTGTTTGCACTTCCTCTATGGAGAAATAAGCTCCGTGGCAGTGGGAAGGCAACACTGCCTGGCAAGTCAGCATACACACAGACCACTTTTGTTAACAGTTGTTATAATTATCTGACATCATTTCATAACTGCACTTTGAGTTACAACTCCTGGAGAGGATCTTGACTTTGAGAAACATTGCAACGTTTTTGTTTTTTTTTCATTGGTAGTGAAAAGTACCTTTTAAGACTCTGCAGTACTTTTGTGCATTACAGACAAAGTGCTTTAAGTGGTTTGTAAAATCATTCTTTTTTTGTATTGAAGGTACAAAAATGTAGATTTTTATCTGTGCAATCAGGCTCTTGTTCCCTTTCAACAGTTCTATGGAGTCTGAAAATAGAAATTAATCTGTATAATTCTAAATATGATTCAATTTTAGTTCATTCCTCAGCAGTGAATAACTCTGTAGAGATGTGTTTATTCTTACATGTATATTTGGTTGTGTAATAACTAGACAAACATACATAAACGTGCATTTACCAGGCGTATGAGACGAAAGTCAAGTTCCTTATTTCTAGTTTCTGTTTGACTGCTTGCCTCTATAAATCTCCCTCACCTTCTTAATGTAGTTCATGCGTATTAGCACCCCATTCCCTCTCTCATTGAGGATGGTGAGCTTTTCAGCCAGTTTCTGTTGGTAGTCCATGGCTCCAGAAACACTGCACCTCTCCCTCCGTTCGAGCCTTGGCCTCCTGGTCCCGTGTAGCTGTTGAACCCACGGAAACAAGTGCACCCAGAGCCTCACCCTGACACTAGGTCACATGGGTGTAGGTGGAGCCATGAGTGAAGTTGAACTGTCATCATCTGCATACTGGAACTGTATGTCAAAGAGCGGATCTGAATTTACTGAGGCAAGAACAAGAACAAGAATAATTCCAAATCAAAAGTTCAAAAAATGTCCTAACATTCCAAAAAGATGGCAAAAAGTGTTGTTTTTAAATTAAAAAAATGTAAGAAATTGCAGTCTCCATAATTCACTGTATAATTCAACACTTTGATCTGATGCTGGAGAGAAAACACATATTATCTATAGCATGTTGTTAAACAAATGAATGGCGACATAGTGTTTCCTTTCCTTTCCTTTCCTTTCCTTTCCTTTCCTTTCCTTTCCTTTCCTTTCCTTTCCTTTCCTTTCCTTTCCTGTTGTGTGCAGTTTCAGCCACTTCCTCTTGCTCTGTAAAAGACTGCTGTGAACAGGGGCATCAGGAAAATCTTATTTTTGTTATTCAAGCAGAGTACTAATGTGATACTTGTACAAAGTGTAAGATAATGAGACCGTAATGAAAAATAGAAACAGGGTTGAAGTTTCAGATCTTTTGTGCACCACAAGATGGCACTATTGACTAACTGAAGTTGTGTTTCTCAGTCAATGACTGGGTGATCAATTATGCAACAGTGTGTAACAGGATAGGATGGGGGAGGATGGGATAGACAGAAAAAGAGTTTAAAGGCAGCATAATATACACTGTTAGAGTAATTATAGTAATATATTGCTGTGTAATAATAATATACTACATAAAAGACATGTTGCAGGTCTATAAAAGAACATTTTTATCTATCCAGGGAAATTTGGCTCATAAATATGCAAAAACTCATTATAACCATCTAATTCCAATACAAACCTTGGAAGTTCATTTGCATGAGATGCATTTAACCACAAGTTATAACCACACTCTATGTAATAGATGTGTGGTGTATATTCACAAAAGATTACAGCACCCTTTATTGTTACTTCAGGGGATCATAACACTTATTTTCAATGTGTGGTCTGTGATGTGTTCTTGCTTGCTTCCTTGGCACACAAATGCATTGAAAAGACTTGTAAATTGCAAGAGGCCAGACCTTGTCTTGAGGTGCAATCTGGCTCCTAAGAAATAACAACTAAAAGTGTCCTTACAGATCATCTGAAATCAGGCGTTGTATGTTTGTTTGTGTGTAAACGATTACTGAAGCCTCTATTTCCTGGAAAGCAGCTGGATTGTCACAGAACTTCCACGTCAACTTATTCTCACATACAGCATAATTGCTGCACCTAAAGACTTTGTCATGTAAACTAGAAAGGCCTCGAGTTATGCAGCAGCCAAGTGTTGTTTTCCCCAATATAGCTCCTCTTCACAGGTTCAGTAAAGTGTGCATTGAAGACTGCGGAGTAGAAGAGTACTGTAGAGCTTAAGGGGAGTAATTTTCTTAATGAGAGTCACTAAAGTCAACCACAGCAAGCGCAGCACTAAGCACAGCGATGATTGATGTTAAGTGGACTCGAAGAAATAATCTGTTTATTATTTCCCTACTGGCAGAAGCTCAGAGAACGGCCAACATGTTAACAAGGCTGTCTGGGAAAGCAGACAGGAGGATGTGGGAGGAGGGGGAGGAGAGGCAGGGGATGGGGCTCAGTGGTCGGGCAATACAAAATTTATAAAGCTCTTACCTTCTGTGAACCAAGTAAAACATTTGGATTTTTACCTGGCTCATTATGAAAGACAGAGGCGCATGAAGCTGTTTGGCTTCCCAGCTCATAATTTGTGAAACCATCAACTTGTTCCAGATGCACAACCTGTAGCTGAGTCTGGTGCAGCAGCTGAACCAGGGAAATGTCACAAATACAGATTTGAGAGTAAGAATGGAGCTGCTGAATAGAGAGTGAATAGAAATCTGAGATTAGAGCTTGTCTACAAGTACAATTAAAACTAGCGAAAGTGGTCCGATAAAATGGCTTTAGACACTGAAGACAACAGGGTATACCTTGCAGTCTGTGAGCACGACTGCAGAAGGAGGTAATGACAGAGGAAGGATTTTAGGAAGCGCTCCCAGCTCCGGCTGCAGCCCAGATGTTGTAAAAGAGATGGCAAAACACATGGGCCTGTCTAATAAATACAGTATAGGCAAGTATAATATAGGGTGCTGTGGTATGAGTGTTACCCTTATGTAAACATATAAGCAGAGACACACTTCAGATTGAAGTTGATTTATTCTGTTACAAGCTTATTAGTGGCTAGAAATATTACAGACTCTCAGATCCCCTCATCTTTACAGTGTTTTAGCATTGTTTTCCTGTCACCGCTCTCACACCGTTATTTTTGGACAGCTGTTTTCAGCGAAAAAGCTCTAAAATTGACTGTATGCTACCTGCCCAGCAGCAAATGGCAGATAGAGTTATGAGCTGGTGAACATTGTGCGGCATTTCGCAGCTAAAGAGACAGATATTTCACTCCACAAGAGAGCACAGTGAATAAAAGACTGGACTATTAGACATTTATCGGGTAGCTACATAGAAATAGCAAATAGTGCTTCTCGTGTTAGCTGATGCTTAACTGCTCATTATTTTCAGAGCATACAAAAACTATTCAACTATTCTTGTGTCCAATTGTTATAATTTAGCCCTCTAACAGTTAGCAAGTTTCTTAGACATTGTACCTAAAGCAAAACATCAGCCTCTGATTGCCAGCTAGTACAACAAATGGTTAACTAGCTAACTGGTTAGCAGCAAACCGAAACTATATTCTGCTCAATCACATATCAAAAATAAATAAATAAATAAATAAATAAATAAATAGATAAACAAACAGGGTACTGATAGACTAATGGGGTCTTTGGGGAAGTGAAAGATGCTTGTGTGCAAGTGTTATAATGTAGCTAGCCAACAACTCACATTAGCCTCAAACAGCTAGCGAGTACAACAAACGTTACTGGTTAACTAGCTAACTGGTTAGCAGCAAACACAAACTGTATTCTGCTGAATCACATATCAACAATCACAAAGCAGCTGTAATAAAAAGTGTACTTAATGCTCCAGTGAGTTTGGGGAGTAAATAAGATATGCTTTTCAATATTTGCTAGGTCTCAGACCTGTCAAAATGGTGGATGTAACAATGTCTGTTAAACCACTAAGGAACTGCGTCAGTACTGGTTGCTATTAGCAGAATGTTCAAGAGAAACCAGCTACTGGTGGCAGAATGCAAACCGCTGTCATGAATGTTACTATCACCTATACAGTAAATGACAGTTTACATGGCCAAAGACCTCACTGTAACATACAAACAAAAGCTATACCAGGCCTGTAACTATCTATGATTTCTCAGTGTTTGGTCTTTTAACTTATCAAAGCATGTGGCATTTCCCTTTTGGGAAAATTGGAGTAAATTTGGCCCCCCGGCTATGACATCCTGCACAGCGTGTAATTACACATCTAAATGGTTAAGCATATTGGGGGGTTAAAAGAGACAGCATTCTTCCTTGGCACGTTGGGACATGGTAGAGAGACAGAAAGGAAAACAAGAATCCAAGGATAATATACAGCCCTGATGAAAAGAAAGTAAGATCATTGGCAGGCGGCAACAACATAGATGTTAAATCTTAACATTTTCACTGCTTAAAGGCAGCGTGGAATGTATGTGATGAGTGGGGATACATGACTGATGATTATCTATTGAGAATCAGGCGTACTTTATTTGCTTTCTACTGTACGTAAATCACAAGGAAAATGAGCTTTCTTGGCTGGTTTTCTGCTGCACTTATGCTCCATCCCCAAGAGGACTGAAATCTGTGCTCTTTTCAGCTGGAAGGAGTTAAGTTTATTATAGTACTTACATTGTTGAAACACAATAGTGTTTTGTATTAGTGTACTAATGAAACACAGACTGATAAACTAGTATTGTACTAGTAGGTATTGTGCGCAAAATGTATTAAAGGTAGTACTCATTGTGCAGAATTGCTCCTGTATGTTTCAGTGTTCAAGCATCATTTTAATGCTGCAGGTGGTTTAAGTGGACGTAAATCTTATATACTGTATGTCAAATCTGAATCAGCAAAGTAAATAGTGACTATAGCTGTCAGGCGAATTAAAAAGTACAATATTGACACATAGTGGAGAAGAAGCATAGTAGAATTAGAATACTGTGCCTAAAATGTAGTTGTAGTGTTTGAATAATTGTGCATCATTCTATCACTGATCAGCAATTGCATTTAAAATTACCCAAGACTGTGACTAATATAAATGTCCTCTGTAATGTATTTGTTTATTATATAATAGTCTTTACTATAATGTCGCCTTTCCTGTGAGTCGTCACTATGCATCATGAGGTATTTCCTTGTTGAGTTAGTAACTGACAGCAGTATGCAGTAGCTTACTAATGCCAGAGAAAGTGAGATGACAGTGAGGTGAGACAGGTTCAAACTGAGAAACATAGATAGGAGAGACATGGAAGCTGGAAGAGGGATGCAGAGAGAGCGTGACCAAATGACCCAGATGACCTGAGGTTAACTTCCTCAAACTCAGGAGGAGTGTAACTGCTGGACACCAGACCTGCCCTCATACTTTGCCTAATAATTACACAGTGAGTGTGTGTGGGGGGGGGGATAAATTATGATGAGAAACGTGGCGTATGCCCATGCAGTTACACACACACACACATGCTCCAGGGTGTGCCAGTGGCCAGCGTCAGTAAATGCATGGCAGAGTGACATTCACAGACTTGTAAATCCAATAACCTGGCAAGACTTCACACAGACAGCTGAGAGAGAGAAAGACAGAACTGGGCACACAGACAGAAAGACATTAGAGTTGGAAATGCAGGTCAGGGCACTGAAATGAAGGGAGGGGGAAGTGGTGGTGCTTTTTGAAGGATGGAGTTAGACAGTAATCCCCTCACCTGGCTGGAGGCTCAACTACCAACTGTTTGTTTCATATTCTGTCTGAGTGACCTGTAAAGTCTGGTCAAAACTCAGAGAGAAAGAAATGTATTAGAGACAATGGTGGAAAAGACATTTAAACAGCAAAAGGTTGATAAATCAGGACTTTAACAAAGGGAACAGTTGGAGTATATTCATAGCAGAAGCTGTGAAATGTGTGGAATTGCTCAATGGTTCCCACAGTACAGATGGTAGAGCTATCACCTCTGCAAGATTTTCCAAAATACAGCAAAACTGTCATGTGATGGCTATATTTGCTGTTCAGGAAGTCCTCTGTGTGATGGAGCATGATCAAGCACAACAAAAGAAGACCTTATTTAACCCCTTCTCTCTAATAAAACATTCAAAGAAAACATTTCACTTGTCCCCTATTAGACCCAAACAAAGTACAAAATTCACATTAACACTCAGGCACACGTATGTATAAATCCATCTAAATCTCTGCACTGCTCTGGGTGAAAAATCTCTCAAAGTTGGTTTTCCATTTCCCCTCACGACTGTTTTTTTGTCCTTACCAGCACTTTGCTCTGGCATCTCTGAGTGCCTGTCAGGGCTCATTTAGCCGGGGTGTGTCCCTTCACTGCACATTGCACTTTTCAAAGACAAATTAGAGCTGTATTAATGGAGCAGTTTCTCCCACTCAAAACAATCCCCACCCCTTTTTATTTTCCACCTACTTTGTCTCAGTTTCATGATCAAGATAATGTTGCAATTGGCCAAAGCAAAAGTATGCAACAGCTCAAGCTTAAATCTAGAGGGGAAAAAGTAATAGTGGTGAGCTAAGAAAGTTTTCATTTACAGTTAAAAGAAAATGTCCACTTTTATAATGACCAGTCAACTTGCAAAGCTTATGGCCAAACTGTTATTGTCAAGTGTCTTTGAGGCTGATGTATTTTCTTTCATTGAATTAACAAGGTGGCTGAAAATTGTCAAACCCTCAGTGAAAAGAATGCAAATTGCTCACAGACGGCCTGGCCCCGTACCGGAAACAGGTCAGCTGTCTGCCAGCCGCTCAGCTGGTAACACAGATTAAATGACTGGTGGTTTAATTTGCACACTCCACTTTTTGCTTTTACCACTGCAGTGACCGGCGCTCTGACTCGATCGGTGACCGCTGATGCATAAAAACCAAGGCTGTGCGGCAGACACTTGGAGCAGAAAGTGCACTGTCATGATTTATGATTTGTGTGTGTGTGTGTGTGTGTGTGTGTGTGTGTGTGTGTGTGTGTGTGTGTGTGTGTGTGTGTGTGTGTGTGTGTGTAAAAGAGGACGACAGAGTTGCATAATGTTTGTGGGTTGTGGTTTCTCTGGCAAAGTCTTTGCAGGAGTGTTATTATCAATAAAATATGACAAACTTCTTTGACTCCACTGACCACAAACTTGACCTCGGAGAGCATGCGAGTATGTCTTATTAACTATTTTTTAATCATACGTCTTATGTGCAGGTTGTATATGTTGGCTTTTGATAAAAACTACAGTTACTGAAAACTCGTTTTTTCCCGAAACTGCATGCTCCTTAAACATGATTAAAGACCCACTCAACATCAGCTGATGTCTGGCATCTGGTTTGAAAGAAAATGATCGGGGTGGGAGGAGTTAACAAGATGAAAATAAAGTGGAGTGTCAAGAATGAGAGGGTGGGAATGAAAAAAGTAGGTGACAGAGGAGGTAACAGTGAAAAAGAGGAGGTGAAAAGAGTGATGAAATTCTTTCACTGATGTGGGGTTTCCTCCCCTGACAAAATCCTCCCAACATGGAATGTAGTAAGTGACTTGCAATGCATTGTGGATGTGCGCACCTTCTTATATGTTTTATGACACCTGGCATTTGCATAGTTTAAGAAAAGCTAGTTGTTCCATTCTGCCGTCGTCTCTATTCTCATCTTTCCCTCCGCCTGCCAGAAAGTCTCGTCATGAGAAGAGAGTTAAGGTACGCCAAGAGGAAATAGTTCTAGCAGTCGTGTATCCAAATCTACTGAGAGCTGCCACAGTGAGGTTTGCTTTTTACAAACAAAAAAGCTGAGATTGACTGTGCAGAAGATGGTGTTATGCTACATGGCAGTAAAACTGTCTGTGAAAGGATGGTGTGTCAGTTTTCACTGATTCACTGTTCGTTTTTATAGTAATGAAATGACTTTTTCTGACATTTTCTCGCTTTCAACTCTCCTTTCTCCCACTTTTTTTTTTTTTTCGGTGAGCTTTTCATATTACGTGTTACATATTTTGTCTTTTTTTTCCATCTTGATGTCATGTATTCCACCAGTGGCTCCCAACATGCTTGACCTGTGGCCCCTTACGTCTGATTCTGGTCTATGCTTTTCTTATTGTCACCAATTTCCATGAAAACACCAAAGCAATCAATTGATCTCACTAACACATTTTCTGTGTGTCTAAAGTCTCATGCAGCTTATTCCTCTGTACATCAGACCTCCATTTTCAAGCTAATAAAAAGACATCAATGAGCCACAGCGATGCACTAGGTGACATGCTTCTTCATCACTATGAATACGGGAACTGTAGTTTATTTTGAGGCAATCCCACATGCACTGTCTTGCAGCTGAAATACTCACTAGACGACAAATGCGTATTGATATGCAGCTGAAAATAGTATGCATGATTTACTCCTTATACACTTATATTTTCTAAAAACTACAGAGCTATATATTTGTGATCCATTTTTAACAATTTATATTGGTAGGAATATTGGGCTTTAGGCTGAGAGCCACAGACTGGGTGGGGAAGTCAGACAGTATTTAGGCAAACACATTTGAAATATAGCAAATAAAAATAAACCATAGAAAACATAGAGTGGCACCAGGCTTATCTATATCTATATCTATATCTATATCTATATCTATATCTATATCTATATCTATATCTATATATATGCCTGATAATCACAAGCATTGGCTTTCTTCTGTCTTTTAGTGAGTAATTTTAAGAGGTAGGACAATCTATTTATTCACAAGACAAATATTAGCATCCCTAGGTATGCAACCGTTGGATCATACCACCATCTGCTCAAACTTTACCTCCACATGCTCTCTTGCTCTGTCAGCACCTGTAGGTGGCGCACTCCTCCCGGCAGTAGCCATGGCTGAGTGGTGAGACTCAATAAGGAGACCTGTGGCTCTGGCCCACTGTCTGCTGTCTATGAGGCCATTGTATCAATGAGGTAAAGATAGCATCTCTCAGTAGACATCACCTCCATAGACACAGAGTGCCCAGTGTTCACATCCAACCGCCCATGAATGAGAGCTCAGCGGCTGGCTGAAAACTCTGCTCTGCTCCCCCTGACAGGTCTCTTTCTTCTATTTCTGTTTTTTCTTCTCCCTCCCCCCGACCCCTGTCTCTCTCCCTGTCTCTGTCCTAATTACACCAAACACTGATCTCAGCACACTTATAGCCTCATCATCTCTCGACTCCCCTGTAATGTGCTCGCATAACCTATTGTTGAAAGTAACTACAGACTGTAAACAATGTAAAACAATCTCACAAGAAAAGGCTACCCAAGTATTTCAACTCACATATATGGTATTAAGATGACAGGATCACAGATGAGTGGAGGGTTTGTCCAGGTGGAAATTTTTCCTTCAATCTCAGACAATGATTATTAAAGTGTTTGGTCTGCGAGTGTATTACGAACAGCTGACATGGATGTCCATCTGTTTCTTTGCCTTGACATTCAACAGGGCAGCTAGTGAGCTGATGGTCAGGCCAGGTGTGTATTAACCTGTCATCACACGTGGATGATCAGCCGATGATGCTGCTGCAGGAGGGAGCTGACGACCGACAAGCTAATTGTGTCTGTCAGACGGGGGGATCTACTCGTCTGCCTCTCGGGTCTCTGCAGTAACGCCCAGTGAAGCACATTAAGCAGGTAGTTATCCAAATGAGCACCGCCCCGTGCAATGTGTAATCAGCTGAAAATGTAAGCTGTCACATTTTAAATAACATCTTTGCGAGATCAGCATATATTTTCTACAGAGCTGGGGTTACTTTAAAGTCTATTGTACAAGAAAACCATTGTGCTTCTCTCATAAAAAGAGGTGGACTGTTGATAAGATTGTGTCTACCTGCTCAAAGGTCTTTTTCTTGCCTCTTTAAAGTGAGAGTCTGGGGCTCAGGTAATAAATAAAGTAAATCACATTTCTACAGTATATAGTGCTAATTTGTGAATATGTGAATATGTTTTGAAAGACAGGTAATGATGTTTTCTTTTAATCAGCATAAATCGGAAGCAGTTTTTCAAGAATGTATCTGTTAATGTATCTGCATAACACTGATCGATTAACATCGATTTTCCTATAATATCCGCTTGGAGCAACTACAGCTTAATTAGTGTTTTTATGGTCACATTTACACACACAAAGCACTTGATTAATGTGAGAGAAAGGTTGTGATTCTTGAATAAATAATTGAAAAAGTTAACCCTCAGGTGTTTCTCCCGTGTTTTGAACACCTCCCTCTGACCTCTGTATGGTACTGAACAACAACATAGTACTTATTTTACTAAAAAAAAAAAAAAAGAACATATCAGTTTCTAATAATATATTTTTTGTACAGTATATTTGATTAGTCTGTACTCTTTTTTCTTCCTTGAAATTCAGTCAGTGTTTTCTTAAAAACACTAAAACATGGCCTGTTGCAGTCTGCAGAATAACCTCTGTCAGCGCAGGAGTGTACAACTATGTTCTGTCATTCCTCAGGTAATTCCTGAGACCCAGCCCAGCTGCACTTTCCCCCTCCTTCCCCACCACCACCAACTCAAATTACCACATTCCTTTCTCTCTAACCTGCTCCTTAGAGTCTAAAAGTGAAGGAAAAGGATGCCTGAGGAGACTCAGTGCACACACTCGCTGAGGACAGAGACACAGAACAGAGTGTTTTAGAGGAGCTTCAATACAGTTCAAGCTGTCACAGACAATAAAGGACTAGTGAGAAACTGGTTCAGGAGGTCACATCATTGTGCCGGAGACAGAGAGAGAGAGAGACATTCTGCTTTTTCCTCATGTCAGGAAAATCAGAATCAATATTATCATCCTTTCTGTCAGGATGATGATTTGGTTGACTCTTATGTTGGTACGGTTCAGCTTCAATCAGCTTTTATTTGTAATTTATGTTAAGTTAAGTTAAGTTAAGTTAAGTTAAGTTAAGTTAAGTTAAGTTAATGTTTTGAAGTCCTGGACTTTCAATTCTGGGTTTTCTTTGCAAGTTGTGTCTTATTTTGTGTCTTATTTTTGAGTCTTATTTTGATAGCTTTGGCCAATATCACTATCATCATTGTACTCACAAAATAAAACCTGCAGTGATTTTCTGGCCACTTGGGGGCAGCGCAACAAGCTGTAAACACGATGCTAATATTAATTTTCTTTTTCAAACTTTTTAAAGTGAACATGATAACACGTGATGCAGAGAATCAAAAATACAATTAAAACAGATAATCTACAGAAAAGTGAAAAGATGGGGTGGAAAAAAAATGTGGTTGATGCTGCAAAAAGCTTTAATACATTTATCATCTCAAATTAAAATGACTGATGCCACTGCCACGTCAAATCTAACATTTATAGTGTGCCGATGCTAAATGATGATGATGAGGAGTCAAGAGTCTGGACGGATGAGCAGGAGAGCAGGGACAAGAGGAGGGGAGGAAGCTGCTGCTGAGGATGAGAAACATGACAGCCTCCTACCAGGTGATACAGTTAGTGTTAGCTCAAGTGACAGTGTTACACTCTCCCTTAAGATCCTCTCTACTACCAACTCGATATCTGTTGCTTAGCTGATATGTTATAAATAGCCTGGCTTTATACGACTCATAAATGGGTATTTTGGGGGGAAATGGGTCTGGTTCAGTCCCATCAGGTACTAAATGCTTCAGCATGTAGAGCACCAGCTGGTCACCGGTGTTATCTGTCTGTCGTTTGGTGCTGGGCAGCGTGGGTTTAATGTCCGCTGCAGCTGGAAACAAAAGCAGCAAGAGGGAACTGTAAAGTTGCAGGCCGTAAAACTAAAACAAACTAAGTTAGATTATGATTCTCTGTGGGTTCATAACTACAAGTAACCCCTTTCACATTATACATAGTCATTTCACCCCTCGCCAATAAAACAACATAGATGATAGCAGCTCTCTTTGCTGACATACTAGAAAACAGCAACACACAAGTTGCCAAGAAACACAAGGGTTCAAATGATCATACAGGTTTAAAAAAAACACGCAGGCCAGACTTCTTCAGGAGAGAAAACACAAACTATGATATTATCACTTCACTTTCAACTTTATTTGGCCCTGAAGGGCTACAGTTTTTTCAGCAAGACATACATACAAGATGATAAAATACAACAAGGCCCATAAAAGGTCCATCAAAGAAGAGGTGCGCTGAATGTTGAACGCTCTGTGAATACAACAGTGGTCCCAGGTTGGCCTTCTAAATCTTAAAATTGAATGCAATAATAAACTTAGAACTTGCCTTTTTTCAGCTAAGCTACATTCCTAATTACATTGTGCTGACAAATGCTAATTGCTGCCTGGATTATGTTCACAGTCAGTGTTTGTTTGAGTGAATGAAACAACATTTTAAGTGCAGGACCGTGACACCAGCATCCAGGGTTGGTGTCCAGACTGCGGTTAGGTTTAGGCAACAAAAGCAGTTTGGTTAAAGTTCGGGAAAGAGCCTGATTGCTGCTGACATTTTCAACGTTAAAATAAACCAGCATCTTTCCCCATGTGCTGTCGGTGCAGAAACATAACCATAATAAACTGAACAAGAGCTTACTCATGAGTGCATAGTGCATTGCAAGACTGCCAGTTTGGGTGAAGAACAAATAAAATACGGCAGTAAACATGCACTCACTCGAAACATGCATCAGGTATGTCAACAACATTTCCTCATTATGTTAATGAAAAACGTAAAATGGCATCTTCCAGGAGCCGGGGCTCAAAAACTTCAAATGAATTATCCCATTATCTTTATAACCACAGATTTCACACACCGACAGCAACTATGAGATATATTGACCTAATTAGTTCCTCTGCGCTGGCCACTTTGATCTGACATCCATTTCCAGCACACACTTTTTTTAAGGAAAACATCAACAGTCGTGGCCTTCAAGTTTCTCCAGCGCAGTAGGCAGCACCCCACGACAGACGAGGAAACAGAGAAACATCTTCCCCTCAGGAAACAGGATGTCCCAACTCATACGAGTGCCCACAGCAGACTCAGATCCCCAAACAAAATAAAGTTTTCCAAAACACAATATGGGGCAATCGGAAGCTGCGAGGCCACCCAAAGCTGTTTCAACCTTTTGATCATCCCTTCATCTGCGTCTTTATATCTTTCCAGAAGCAGAGATGGTTCCAAGTTAAACAGGCTTTCTGCAAACTCATTCATAAGATGAAGAGAGGGATTGTGCTTTGATAAGAAATAATATGTAAATTTTAAACATCCTGCAATCAGTCTAGCGATCAGACTTGGCCTGCACCTCCTTCTTGCTCTTTCTTTTTGTGTACTAATAATACAAAGAAGTTCAATCTTCATTCTGCGATTGTGGTACAGAATATATATTAAAGTTTGGTTTAACCTGCACTTCTGCTGACAATATTTCACATTAAAGCCATGAATCTAAAGCTGACTTGCATGGTTGCACATGGTTACACTATCATATTAGATAGATGACATTTAGCGTGTGGTTTATAATCAGAAATGATTCATCACTGTGAGTCTGACTGTGTGCCAATTATTTGTGTTATTAACACTTTCTTTGGTACCTCCCCTTGACTGCAGTAGCCCCCCCATCTCAAAACAAAATGGTGAAAACACAGCCACTCTATGTTTATTTCTCTCTCTCTTTCTCTCTCTCAACACATATATATACATAGTCACCATGAGTGAACCGGGTATACGCTACATACTGGATCTGTGGCTGCTGATGGACTTTAGGACCCCAACATTTTTGCCCCACCTCAGATTTTACATAAAAAAAGGTTATTATACAAGGTTATTATAAATTTAATGATGTAAAGCAGTTATACAGTTTTACCCAGCAGCAGGCTGAGCAGGCCCAGGATCCAGAACAGGTCCCCCTGGCCTCCAAGGCCATATGATCCTTCTGCCCACGGAGGAATAAGATCGGGCCTTTCATTTCCTCCCTGCTCTGCACTCTGTGATGCAGATGCCTGGTTCCTTTCGCACATGTGGAGATGTGAGCGAACGTGGCCCTCAGCACACAGATCCCACTCCACAGCGGCAGGGACCTCTCCCCGTCTGTTGTCTTTGCAGATTTGCCCCTTGCTCCGTTTTCAGCGTCGGGGGAAAACGTTTTCCATTACGGGGGAAAGAACATGAATGGTGGCTTTGTTGGTTGGTCTCCATGTTGGTTTGGTCAACTGGATGAGTCCTCCCCCATGACCACCACCACCGCTGCACACACCCAAAACCCACTAGCACAATAACTATCCCTCTCTGACCATGTTGTCTTCATGTGTTTTCTTGATACCATAGATGTGTAAAGATTTAGATCGAGTTCTCTCTTTCTCTCCCCGCCACTCTCTGTCAGTCTTTCTTTGTTGATCACAGGAAGTAAGAAATACAGGGCAGGACTGGTGGAGCTTTGATCCAGATGGGGCCGTCTGAGAGCATGAGTGAGACCCAAGAGCCAGGGCTCAACAAAGGATGCTCAGTGCTGCGGGCCTCGCCAACTTTATTTGATGAAGAAAAGAGTCTCCGCTTTCATCTTCCATATTTCAGCTTCAGCACATTCTTCACTAAGAAACTCATTTGATTTCACACAGCTCAAGCTGATCTTATCATATTTTTACAGGGATTAAAGTTAAATGCAGAGTCTGTAAACAACCTCCCAAATGATTCCAAACCTCTCAGAGGTCAAAGCTTTTTCGTTGGTGTTAATTAAATGTACCTTGACTAATTTTCAGCTACTTTGGGCCAGACTGAAGTATCTCAACAAGTTTTTGATGAATTGCCATGCAATTTCGCACAGACAATCATTTTCCCCTGAGGACGTGTCCTAATGGCTTTGGTGGTTTGATGGTGTCTGCTAGCACCACTATGAGGTTGGTATGTGGTTTTCACCTCCCCGTCTGGATGAATTATAACAACTTTGGTGATCATCTGACTTTTCTTCCTCCATCATCAGGTCAAATTCCAATGACATGATGGTGTGTGGAGAGAAATTAGGTAATTTCTCTATAATGGTGAGGCAACAAATTGGGATATTAACATTAAATCTAAACTGATTTAACCTAACACAGCTGTTGTTGTGAGAGCAAGAATGGCAAATGTGTTGTAGTGCATACGGTTTCTCTTTGCAACACCACTCTTCACAACAGAGAAATGTTTGAGAGAAACTGATCAAAAAATAATACAATACAGGAGGTAATATTATCAATAGTTTCATGAGGGAAAAGCCTTGATGCTTCTCTAACTTTGCCATTCAGAAATTGTTTTTTCCTCGCCATTCAATTGTTTGCATACATTTCCGTCTGCTGATTGCATCTGCAAGGAATGTCTCCATACAACTACAAACAGTCTTTTTCAACAGAGATGGGCATTTTCTGTGGTACACTATGTGAAATCCACAGAATTCAGTAATATTCTGTTGACTTTTCCATTGCGAAGAGCAGGAATATACTATATAACTTGCCAGTTTGCCATATAAATCAAACAGAAAAAATGTGAAAGACCTGGAAGGTTCTCTAGATCACACCATACAGTATGTGCATATTACTGCACTTCTTCTGTACCACATCAGTTCCATATGTTGTATATACCTACAACTTACTGTCTTCATTTTCCCATTTATCACCATATACAAAGTTAGTACAATTGGTCACTTATTGTTAAAACACTAGCTGACAGACTAGCACACAGGCCAGCAAGCAAAATCTTTGTGACAAATTTGTTTAAACTTCCATCTATGATTATTATTATGAACCATGCCAATGGGGAATAACTAACGACATTCCCAGCACTTTGTTTAGTGGTAATTAGTAAATGTTAGCATGCTAACAGACAAGACTAAACATTATTCCTGCTTAGCTTCAGCATATTAGCACTGGCATTATGAGTATGTAAACATGCTGACATTATCATTTAGATCAAAGCCTCAAAGAGATGCTAGCACAACTAAAGAGTCTTAGACCCCCTTACACCTTCCACTAAAATGCATTTTGGGTAATCGGATTGCAATTGGATAGTCCTTGACCACATGAAAGTAAAGGTGTAATGCACTCGAGACACAATGACGATGGATTGTGTTCCCATGGCCAAACCATCTCCAGAGGTCGTCAGGAACATAGGCTTGCTGTTTCCCCCTGTTTCCAGTCTTCAGGCTAAGCTATGCTAAGTGGCTGCTGGCTTAGCTTCATATTTATTGGTCTATATTTGCATAACATAATTGAGGACAAAGCTAAATAAAAAAAAGACCACAAGCCACCATTGCTCTGATGCTATACCAAAAAAAAGAAAAAGATGTATAAGAAATCATTCAACACCAGCTTCACCTAAGCAGCTTTGTAACGACATCAGTGGTCAGAGAGGTCACTGAGGGCGACCCCTGTATGTGGGAGGGCCGCTGGTATCCAGGGATATTGCTTGGAGAAGCACGACGGATGCAGAGAGAGGTTAGAGGGAGACAAACAGAGCCGATGGTCAGTTTGTTTGGGATTCTTGAGAGGAGATAGCAGTTCACAAAGCCTTTCTAATGGGAACCAGCTGACCGCTAATAAAGCTATAGCCAGGCTGGGGCTATTTGCTTTTGTTGTGGACCTTTAGAGGGGGGCTTCTGTTTATTGTGCTTTATTCTCCCAAGCCCTTTAAAAGGAGGCAAGAGAAATTTATACAGGGTTAAGTTTACTTTGAGTCCACCAGACTTTATCGAGCTACTCTATGAGTTTTCCCAGAGTGAGAGATTTGCTGATACACCATAAAGTTAAAGCAGACAGATCCTCTTGATTTGCTGACCTTGCTTTACGCTTTGAGTTTTGATTTTCTTTGGATGATTTCTTTGGGTGATGCCTTTCAAGAATTGCTTTCACAGCATATTGAATTTGTTAGTGCTGTAACTTTTGCATAGCATTTGGTCAGTTAGTTATGAAGCCTCCTTGAGGAGACAAGAGCTTGATGAACATTATCCTTCATGAAGGTAAGATTTCTTGCATGACTGCAGGTATTTTGCCCACGTCTTTGGTAAAATCTGCGATGCGTCACAATCCGTGAACTGCCCATTATTCCAAAACCCCACTAGTCCAAAAAATGTCCAAACAATCCACCCAATGGCCTTGTGATTGGCCAGTGTTCATTGCTTGGTCAGGGTTAGGGACAGGTGGTCATGTTCCCTGTCTTGGTTCGCATGCTAACATGCTAATTAGCACTAAACACAAAGTGCAGTAAAGTTGAGGTGGATTAGTCCTAAACCAAAGTGTTGCTCAGAATTAAAACTGAAAAGTCAGGAGATCATGGATGTCCAGTCTGGACCAAATGAAGCACTGACCAGCACACTGACTGGCATTGCCATCCATAGAGCCATGCTGCTAATGCAGCTAATAAGAATAAATACAGCACTGTGAAAGTACTTACAGAATCCCTAATTTCTGCTGTTTGCATTACAAGAAATATGAACCGAGGATTTGCGGACTAACTGATACTGTAATACTGGGTAGGAGCTATATTCGCTCCCTGTTGGCTGTGTCCCCCTCTCTGAATTATGGGATATGTCTGGTTTCCTGTGCAAGAACTTCTCTGCTGCTCATCCAACATCAACACGAAGAGCGTGCACAGTTTAGGCGGAGAGGCACCAGATAAAGGAGAATTTGTTTCCTCTCTCAAAGCTCCATGTCTTTTATTTTTCCTCCAAAGAGAAACAAGAGTGTTTTGTTTTGGCTGAGCTTCTGTTGTGCTGTAGAGCATGTCGGTGCTCCTTTCACAAGATGCTTAATTAAGTTTTGGAACCGATCCAAGATGCCGTGGGTGTTGAACTCTAAATAAAACATATCATATGTAAAACTTTGTGAAGGCCTCTAATCACCGTCCAGACAGCATCACACAGACTCAAACAGACATGATTAACATATTAACTCCTCAGTTTCTCAGAAGAACAATGCACTCAAATCACAAACTGATAAAAAGCAGCATAGTACAGGTGCTAATACTATAAATAGTTTCCACTGTTCAAATGTTTTTTTTTTTTAAGTAAAAAGCTGTTCAGAGATTATTTTTTCCTCCCTATTCAACTGTTTGCATTCAACTATTGGCGTATATGTTCATTTCCATCTGCTGATTGCAACTGCAGTCGGTAATGTAAAGTTTGATTACTCCCTCGCCCATAAGAAATGTCTCCATGCAATGAGCTTTTCTTCTTATCACGGGTGGGTGGACATCATTAGATTTTACAGTTTTCTGTGGTACACTATGTGAAAAACACAGAATTAAGCAATAAGACTTTTCTATTGTGAAAAAAAAATGGGGGAGACCTGGAAGGTTCTCTGGATCAAAGCATTTTGCTGCACTTACTTGCATACAACACCATATCATAACGAATCGTCTTCATTTTCACATCTATTACCACATGCAAAGTTAATTGATTTAGTCGCTTAGTATTAAAACACTAGTTGACAGAGAAGACTTATAAATAACAAAACTTATATGATGAATTGATGATTCTGGGAGCCACGCCACCGCAGTTAACAATCTAACAATAAGCTGTGACGACGGTGTCAAGCTGTGCTGTTCCTTTATATCACACTTGTGACTTGAAAAGACCATGTCTCAAGTGGGAACATAGTGTAAACAATTTTGGGGATCTATGAAACAATAGTGCAGATCACATGAGGACAAGGCACAAAAGGACAAAGGAAGAAACTGGTGAAAATGAGGCTCAGATGTAAGTTAATCAGAGAGTTTTTAGTCTCATGGTCAAAGGGACAGCATGAGGAAGATACAGGTAGTAGGTGTTTCTGTACGCTCTTCATATTTCATATTGTAAATTTTACCTAAGGGGTTTACTATCAGGATATTTGCTGCTTTTTTGTTGGAATGATACTTGCAGTGAAAAGTCAAACCTTTACAAGTATTTACAATATCTATACCCTGTGTACAATTTTGGAGAACTGCTACTGTTCTGGATGTGGACTCAGAGAGTTTGCACATGGCATGAATACTCACCAGCTGCCAGGAAACTTGATCTTACCCATACCACTCTCAAACAATTTACAGATGGGCCACAAAACGCTGGCCTCCAATCAGACAATAGTTTGGAGGGAAACACTGAAGGCCAAACTGAAGGCTTCTAATTGGCTTTCTCCTAAATCTTTCTGTGCTTCAAAGTTCAGCCTATCTTGGGGTTATTTTTTGGCAGCCTGATAATTAAATTGACGAGCCAAGAAATGGGGGATGAGAAAAGAAAACAAGCTTTGGAATTAAACAAGTAAATTCATTTAATCGTTTCAGCAAACGTGTGGAGAGATTTGTGGATGAATGTTGTATTGTTACACTGCGGTGGCAGCACAAAGAGCCACTCACTACAGTATACTGCACAAGCTGGGATCTCTCCTTCTCCATTTCCTTTGGGAGCATTTCAAAGCCAGTCTCCTCAGTGATGGAAAATAAAAACAGAGTCATTGCTTCACATACTTCGGTCTGATTGATGTTGCAGTTATCATAAAGAGAGAAACAGACCCTTACTATTTATTATACCTGAGTTCTGAACTGCAACCCTCCATTCTCGTTTGCATTTAACACCTAAGGAAATTTTGCGCAGTAACTTGCCTCTTTTCGTTTCACTGTAAGTCATTCTTGGAAATGTAGGCATTTCAGACTAATTCTAGCACGTCAGACCCTTGGATAAATCAGGACCTTGTCCTACCCAGTATTGACACAGGCCTGTTCTCCGCTGCTTGAAAAGCTTTCACTGTCTGTACAAGGTGAACATTTCACAATCCAGACTTTTACTTACCTGGGCACTACTTCGTTCAACCTCAACGACCAAAGGATTCCACGTGCAGCACGTATAGAGGGCTCTCTGTAGAGAGGGGCAGAAAAATGTGCATGAAGTTGTTTTCATAACGAGGGATTTATATTAAACATTGGATAAGCCAAATCCATGAGATATAGGGTTTATGGTCTGTAAACTGAATACGAAGATTAAACATAAACAGGTAAAAACTTCACAGGGAATATGCCGTGAATTTAATTCTTAATCAAAAAAAGTGAAAGATATCTGATTGCTGATCTTTACACATGAGCAGAGCTTCTTGATCAGCGCTCCTATTGTCAGATTTTTCAGGCTGAGCTCCCTTTAAAATTTGTAATTATGAAACACCACAATCTAGACAGCAGAAAATAATTGTCCAGACATGGAGGGTACAGTGGGGCACAGAGAGCCAAAGTCTAATTGGTGTAACAACCCTCTGCCAGCTTGAGACTCAGTCCAAGAAATAATGCTGTTTTCATTCTGAGCAGACCACAAAACTAATTGATGTATTTTTGTGATTGCCTGGCAGTCATATTGAATGTCACATTTAATGAGTGAAATTAAGACATAGCTCCCAGAGCTGCATATACCACACTTTGTTCAAGTGTTATGCAGCTGTCAGGCACAACTTTATCTGTAATCTGTGTAAAATATCTGTGTTTCACCATACTTCAATTAATTTGACACAGAGAAAGTCACTCGCTGAGGACATGAACAGAATACGTACACAGTCTATAAGACAAAGTAGAGCAGAAAATGAATAAAACAAGATGAGACAAATGAGAAAAATGTGTAAAAAGAGAATTTTTTATACAGGTCTTTCAAGGTTTGGATTTCTCCTCCACATGTTGAAGCAGCACATATGGGGCAGTAGTAAGACCAAGCACATCTTTTTTTTTTAGCATTTCCAAAACCAAACACAAACTAAATCATCTAATCGTTTAAATCGTCGTCTGCTCTGTCATAAGCTCCAAATGTTAGCATGTCCAGCTATCTTACAACCCAGTGTTACTTTACAAGACTTAGCATGTTATGAGCGAACTACACTGTTTTGAGGGATACAGGTAAAAAGGTGAGCTATAACATTTTAACAATAAAGCTTAAATCTAGCCTCCTACTTCTCTATGTGTGCATTTAAAGTGTCCATACAGGGTTATGTCAGAGCAAAATAACTTGCTTACGACAGTTGGGCTAGCATTTTAGCCACATTTAGCACAAGTTCATGTAAGCAGCCATCAAATGCACATTTAAGACCCTTTTATGAGGCTCTCATTTTAAAACACAGCAATTTCAACAGCTCATGGAGCTAATGTTAGCTTTATGAGCCAGCTAGCTTGCTTGCCGATGATAAAAGTGACACTAGGCGACACCTAACAAAATCTACTGTTGTACACCAGAAGTAAAATTGACATCAAAAGAGTAATATCCAGACAATGTATGTTCTTGTTATCATATTGCTAGACAGCAAATGCAGTATTTTTGTTTCTATAGGCATTTGCTTTGGCAGAATTACCTTCACTGTGCAGTCTATTAATTCAAATGTCAAGTAAAATAAACCAGGAGTAATTTTCCTGCTAATGGAGCAAATCTCCTAAAAATGCTGGACATTTGCGAGAGAAAGCATTATGACTGCAGCTAAGCAGGGTTTACTTCCCTGGCTGGCACCGAGGCTCTCATCAAACATTTGCTGTACTGAACTCATCTGTTTGGTGGAGCAAACAGAGCATGTAGGGCAAGCCACGTTTCATCCCAGCCATCAGAGTTTGTGCAGTGTCAGAAAATACCTGCGGAAACATCATAAACAGAGGGACTTTTTAAATCCTGAAATCCTGGCCCGCTCAAAGAAAATAGAGCTGCTAGAGAGGGAATTTTGCCTTTCTACTCCCACAATAAACCTGCAGTTGGATAGAGTTTCCAGACTGGGGGGTAGAATCATCACAACTGGCACCCTAACAAACTTCATCAGCTTCTTTACTTTCACTCACTGTTTGGAACCAAAACATGGAGAGGATATGTATGTCATCCCTCCACTCAAACATTCCCACCCCAACCTCCTCCTCCCTCCGAGGACACATGAAAATGACCCAATTGAAACCAAATACAGGTTCAGCAGCACTTTATGAGATGATAATTGTACCTTTCTATTAGAAAAGCATCTGGAATATGTTGGGAACAGCTCAAACGTCAACAACTGAAGTGGACACGCGTCCATCAACACCAGATGTCATGATCAATCACTCAGAAAAAAAAAATCAAATTAGTCTGCTAATCAGCCATTCGTACGGGCACCCAATATGTCAGTTAGGCAGCCAAAGAAAAAGAAAAAGAAAACCAGTTATTTGTTCTGGACAGTCCTGGAAAAGTCAGCCACTCTGCCAGACACCCAGCTGCTGAGTCAGTGCTGCAGGCAACCAAACTGAAAGATAATCAGACAGGTTAGTCACACTGTGATTGGCTGGCCTTCATTGACCATTCAGTCAACTAGGCAGTCTGTGAAAGCAGGATATGCAGGAAGCCAGGCCCACGTTGGCATTTTCTCCATCGGTTTTTGATTGGAGATCTTGAAATGAAAAAAAGGATCTGTTTTCTCTCATTACAAACTGAGGGATTTATTCATTTTTCCAATTTCAGTTTCAATCAGCACAGTCGGAAAAATGTGCTAAATATTCAACAAGTTTATGAATCAGACCTGACCAACAATCTAAACATCAAGACAGAGTCTTTAATAGTTTGTTCCAGTCCATGAGTATCTAAACTGCGAGCTGTAAAGCACTGTCTTTTGAGTGTTTGTTATATTTTCAGGTTTCCCTGGATTACTGCCTTTTTGAGGGATTGAGTAAAGTCTTTCTTGTCTCTGCTTCTTAACTCCACTGTCATGTCAAAAACCCCTCTAATCACTGGATGCTCTTTTCTCTGATCTTTTCAGGCTGTTTTCATGTGAGTTACTGGAAAAGGCACCATCTGGCTGACCACAGGTGAACAGAGCAGCCATTCAACTCATTGCTGAAGTTATGCACTGGACCTCTGCCATCGGCCGATTAGAGATCGCTGGTCTACCAAGCTAATCCACTGAGGGGGGTCCATGTTGGAGCTTAGAAACAAACACCGAAGGGGCTAAACAGATGTGGTTGTAACACTGCATTTGGAGGTGCAATGATGGCAGATTGATAGTTGCATTAGCAGTTTGCATTGCTTTTGAAATATACTGAATAAATGTGATGGCACAGTGGTTGATGGATATGCCATGAAAATGACAGGTACTTGTTTGAACCGTTCCCTTTCTTGACATTTCTTAAGGTATATTTTGGCCACAGCTGTACTTTCACACTAAAGCACTGTCCATCTGAAACATTACCTCAGCTCACAAAAGAAAAAGAAGAAACTAAAAACAGCAGATCTCTCCATCAAGACTTAAATCCCCCTTTGTGTGACTAAATCCATTATTCTGGAATAAGCCCATTAAAAACAGATAATAATGCCAGCAGTGCCATTCTAGATGCCCCTGAGTTGCTTGGCAAGAATGTTTAATTCCTGATTCATTTTGTTTAATGGTGCACTATAATCAGCTTAGAGGATTGTTGCTCTTTTGCTGTAAGGGATGACATGCATTTCTTCCACAAGGGGGCCTTTTAATCTGAGGCTTTGCGAGGTTACACTCTACAGTACACTGAATATAGGTCCTATTTATGAATCCATGTTCCCAGGCTGAACACATGCAATGTTCACCACGGTGCACATAGTCTCCCTTTAGGTGGCTATGAATTGCCCTCTTAGACACACACACACACACACACACACACACACACACACACACACACACCTACACACACACACACACACACACACACACACACACACATGCACACACACACACACACACACACACACACACACACACACACACACACACACACAGCATAGTCATTCCCTACAGTATACCAAAATATAACAGCATGTTTCACTATTTCCAGGACTGACACACACCTCTCTGTGTAAAAGATTCATATCCACAAACATCGTGAATAACCACAAGACAAATATGCCAAGATTTGTTTGCTTTTCTTTTTATCTATTTAAGAGTTATCACCACCATATTTACAGCATATTAACTCTGGCCCATCCAGAAGACTGTTCCTTTGTCCGTCCAGGTAGTCTCTCTCTGTTGGCCCAGTGACCCGCTTCCTGCCTTCCCAAGCCACCCTGATCATGGCCTAAAGCGCTTCTCCCCTCAGCTGGAGGTGGACTGGATTACAGTTACCTGCAGAGCTTTGTTAAGGTGGCCCTTAACCTCTTCTTGTGGCAGGATTGGACTAAATATGGACTAAATCAATATGTAGAGAATGAGAAACACCACAGGATGGAAGGGAATGAGAAAGTCATACTGTATAGTCTATCTACACATTACAGGTATTCTTTTTGTTAAAGGTAATGTTTTGAGCACTAGCGTTAGCAATGTTTTTATTAGTGGGTTGGTTGTATCGTGCATGCTGGCGAGCAACATGACCCACGTTTCTGCTGCCAGGCTTCACGCTGTTCTGTTGATTGACAGTTG